>NC_080733.1:467330-504899 GCF_019097595.1 Hemibagrus wyckioides | reverse complement strand
TATAGTAGTATAATGACAGTATGATGATAGTATAGTAGTATAATGACAGAATAATAATAGTATAGTAGTATAATGACAGTATGATGATAGTATAGTAGTATAATGACAGAATAATAATAGTATAGTAGTATAATGACAGAATAATAATAGTATAGTAGTATAATGACAGTATGATGATATAGTAGTTTAATGACAGAATAATAATAGTATAGTAGTATAATGACAGTATGATGATAGTATAGTAGTATAATGACAGAATAATAATAGTATAGTAGTATAATGACAGAATAATAATAGTATAGTAGTATAATGACAGTATGATGATAGTATAGTAGTATAATGACAGAATAATAATAGTATAGTAGTATAATGACAAAATAATAATAGTATAGTAGTATAATGACAGAATAATAATAGTATAGTAGTATAATGACAGTATGATGATAGTATAGTAGTATAATGACAGAATAATAATAGTATAGTAGTATAATGACAGAATAATAATAGTATAGTAGTATAATGACAGTATGATGATAGTATAGTAGTATAATGACAGAATAATAATAGTATAGTAGTATAATGACAGAATAATAATAGTATAGTAGTATAATGACAAAATAATAATAGTATAGTAGTATAATGACAGAATAATAATAGTATAGTAGTATAATGACAGTATGATGATAGTATAGTAGTATAATGACAGAATAATAATAGTATAGTAGTATAATGACAGAATAATAATAGTATAGTAGTATAATGACAGAATAATAATAGTATAGTAGTATAATGACAGAATAATAATAGTATAGTAGTATAATGACAGTATGATGATAGTATAGTAGTATAATGACAGAATAATAATAGTATAGTAGTATAATGACAGTATGATGATAGTATAGTAGTATAATGACAGAATAATAATAGTATAGTAGTATAATGACAGAATAATAATAGTATAGTAGTATAATGACAGAATAATAATAGTATAGTAGTATAATGACAGTATGATGATAGTATAGTAGTATAATGACAGAATAATAATAGTATAGTAGTATAATGACAGTATGATGATAGTATAGTAGTATAATGACAGAATAATAATAGTATAGTAGTATAATGACAGTATGATGATAGTATAGTAGTATAATGACAGAATAATAATAGTATAGTAGTATAATGACAGTATGATGATAGTATAGTAGTATAATGACAGAATAATAATAGTATAGTAGTATAATGACAGAATAATAATAGTATAGTAGTATAATGACAGAATAATAATAGTATAGTAGTATAATGACAGAATAATAATAGTATAGTAGTATAATGACAGTATGATGATAGTATAGTAGTATAATGACAGAATAATAATAGTATAGTAGTATAATGACAGAATAATAATAGTATAGTAGTATAATGACAGTATGATGATAGTATAGTAGTATAATGACAGAATAATAATAGTATAGTAGTATAATGACAGTATGATGATAGTATAGTAGTATAATGACAGAATAATAATAGTATAGTAGTATAATGACAGTATGATGATAGTATAGTAGTATAATGACAGAATAATAATAGTATAGTAGTATAATGACAGTATGATGATAGTATAGTAGTATAATGACAGTATGATGATAGTATAGTAGTATAATGACAGAATAATAATAGTATAGTAGTATAATGACAGAATAATAATAGTATAGTAGTATAATGACAGTATGATGATAGTATAGTAGTATAATGACAGAATAATAATAGTATAGTAGTATAATGACAGAATAATAATAGTATAGTAGTATAATGACAGAATAATAATAGTATAGTAGTATAATGACAGAATAATAATAGTATAGTAGTATAATGACAGTATGATGATAGTATAGTAGTATAATGACAGTATGATGATAGTATAGTAGTATAATGACAGAATAATAATAGTATAGTAGTATAATGACAGAATAATAATAGTATAGTAGTATAATGACAGTATGATGATAGTATAGTAGTATAATGACAGAATAATAATAGTATAGTAGTATAATGACAGAATAATAATAGTATAGTAGTATAATGACAGTATGATGATAGTATAGTAGTATAATGACAGAATAATAATAGTATAGTAGTATAATGACAGTATGATGATAGTATAGTAGTATAATGACAGAATAATAATAGTATAGTAGTATAATGACAGAATAATAATAGTATAGTAGTATAATGACAGAATAATAATAGTATAGTAGTATAATGACAGAATAATAATAGTATAGTAGTATAATGACAGAATAATAATAGTATAGTAGTATAATGACAGTATGATGATAGTATAGTAGTATAATGACAGAATAATAATAGTATAGTAGTATAATGACAGTATGATGATAGTATAGTAGTATAATGACAGAATAATAATAGTATAGTAGTATAATGACAGTATGATGATAGTATAGTAGTATAATGACAGAATAATAATAGTATAGTAGTATAATGACAGAATAATAATAGTATAGTAGTATAATGACAGTATGATGATAGTATAGTAGTATAATGACAGAATAATAATAGTATAGTAGTATAATGACAGAATAATAATAGTATAGTAGTATAATGACAGAATAATAATAGTATAGTAGTATAATGACAGAATAATAATAGTATAGTAGTATAATGACAGAATAATAATAGTATAGTAGTTTAATGACAGTATGATGATAGTATAGTAGTATAATGACAGAATAATAATAGTATAGTAGTATAATGACAGTATGATGATAGTATAGTAGTATAATGACAGAATAATAATAGTATAGTAGTATAATGACAGTATGATGATAGTATAGTAGTATAATGACAGAATAATAATAGTATAGTAGTATAATGACAGTATGATGATAGTATAGTAGTATAATGACAGAATAATAATAGTATAGTAGTATAATGACAGTATGATGATAGTATAGTAGTATAATGACAGTATGATGATAGTATAGTAGTATAATGACAGAATAATAATAGTATAGTAGTATAATGACAGAATAATAATAGTATAGTAGTATAATGACAGTATGATGATAGTATAGTAGTATAATGACAGAATAATAATAGTATAGTAGTATAATGACAGTATGATGATAGTATAGTAGTATAATGACAGAATAATAATAGTATAGTAGTATAATGACAGTATGATGATAGTATAGTAGTATAATGACAGAATAATAATAGTATAGTAGTATAATGACAGTATGATGATAGTATAGTAGTATAATGGCAGAATAATAATAGTATAGTAGTATAATGACAGTATGATGATAGTATAGTAGTATAATGACAGTATGATGATAGTATAGTAGTATAATGACAGAATAATAATAGTATAGTAGTATAATGACAGAATAATAATAGTATAGTAGTATAATGACAGAATAATAATAGTATAGTAGTATAATGACAGAATAATAATAGTATAGTAGTATAATGACAGTATGATGATAGTATAGTAGTATAATGACAGTATGATGATAGTATAGTAGTATAATGACAGAATAATAATAGTATAGTAGTATAATGACAGTATGATGATAGTATAGTAGTATAATGACAGAATAATAATAGTATAGTAGTATAATGACAGTATGATGATAGTATAGTAGTATAATGACAGTATGATGATAGTATAGTAGTATAATGACAGTATGATGATAGTATAGTAGTATAATGACAGAATAATAATAGTATAGTAGTATAATGACAGAATAATAATAGTATAGTAGTATAATGACAGTATGATGATAGTATAGTAGTATAATGACAGAATAATAATAGTATAGTAGTATAATGACAGTATGATGATAGTATAGTAGTATAATGACAGAATAATAATAGTATAGTAGTATAATGACAGTATGATGATAGTATAGTAGTATAATGACAGAATAATAATAGTATAGTAGTATAATGACAGTATGATGATAGTATAGTAGTATAATGACAGAATAATAATAGTATAGTAGTATAATGACAGTATGATGATAGTATAGTAGTATAATGACAGAATAATAATAGTATAGTAGTATAATGACAGAATAATAATAGTATAGTAGTATAATGACAGTATGATGATATAGTAGTTTAATGACAGAATAATAATAGTATAGTAGTATAATGACAGAATAATAATAGTATAGTAGTATAATGACAGAATAATAATAGTATAGTAGTATAATGACAGAATAATAATAGTATAGTAGTATAATGACAGTATGATGATAGTATAGTAGTATAATGACAGAATAATAATAGTATAGTAGTATAATGACAGAATAATAATAGTATAGTAGTATAATGACAGTATGATGATAGTATAGTAGTATAATGACAGAATAATAATAGTATAGTAGTATAATGACAGTATGATGATAGTATAGTAGTATAATGACAGAATAATAATAGTATAGTAGTATAATGACAGTATGATGATAGTATAGTAGTATAATGACAGAATAATAATAGTATAGTAGTATAATGACAGTATGATGATAGTATAGTAGTATAATGACAGAATAATAATAGTATAGTAGTATAATGACAGAATAATAATAGTATAGTAGTATAATGACAGAATAATAATAGTATAGTAGTATAATGACAGAATAATTATAGTATAGTAGTATAATGACAGAATAATAATAGTATAGTAGTATAATGACAGAATAATAATAGTATAGTAGTATAATGACAGTATGATGATAGTATAGTAGTATAATGACAGAATAATAATAGTATAGTAGTATAATGACAGTATGATGATAGTATAGTAGTATAATGACAGAATAATAATAGTATAGTAGTATAATGACAGAATAATAATAGTATAGTAGTATAATGACAGTATGATGATAGTATAGTAGTATAATGACAGAATAATAATAGTATAGTAGTATAATGACAGTATGATGATAGTATAGTAGTATAATGACAGAATAATAATAGTATAGTAGTATAATGACAGAATAATAATAGTATAGTAGTATAATGACAGTATGATGATAGTATAGTAGTATAATGACAGAATAATAATAGTATAGTAGTATAATGACAGAATAATAATAGTATAGTAGTATAATGACAGAATAATAATAGTATAGTAGTATAATGACAGAATAATAATAGTATAGTAGTATAATGACAGTATGATGATAGTATAGTAGTATAATGACAGAATAATATTAGTATAGTAGTATAATGACAGAATAATAATAGTATAGTAGTATAATGACAGAATAATAATAGTATAGTAGTATAATGACAGAATAATAATAGTATAGTAGTATAATGACAGAATAATAATAGTATAGTAGTATAATGACAGTATGATGATAGTATAGTAGTATAATGACAGAATAATAATAGTATAGTAGTATAATGACAGTATGATGATAGTATAGTAGTATAATGACAGAATAATAATAGTATAGTAGTATAATGACAGAATAATAATAGTATAGTAGTATAATGACAGAATAATAATAGTATAGTAGTATAATGACAGAATAATAATAGTATAGTAGTATAATGACAGAATAATAATAGTATAGTAGTATAATGACAGAATAATAATAGTATAGTAGTATAATGACAGAATAATAATAGTATAGTAGTTTAATGACAGTATGATGATAGTATAGTAGTATAATGACAGAATAATAATAGTATAGTAGTATAATGACAGTATGATGATAGTATAGTAGTATAATGACAGTATGATTATAGTATAGTAGTATAATGACAGAATAATAATAGTATAGTAGTATAATGACAGAATAATAATAGTATAGTAGTTTAATGACAGTATGATGATAGTATAGTAGTATAATTACAGAATAATAATAGTATAGTAGTATAATGACAGAATAATAATAGTATAGTAGTATAATGACAGAATAATAATAGTATAGTAGTTTAATGACAGTATGATGATAGTATAGTAGTATAATGACAGTATGATGATAGTATAGTAGTTTAATGACAGAATAATAATAGTATAGTAGTATAATGACAGAATAATAATAGTATAGTAGTATAATGACAGTATGATGATAGTATAGTAGTATAATGACAGAATAATAATAGTATAGTAGTATAATGACAGTATGATGATAGTATAGTAGTATAATGACAGAATAATAATAGTATAGTAGTATAATGACAGTATGATGATAGTATAGTAGTATAATGACAGAATAATAATAGTATAGTAGTATAATGACAGAATAATAATAGTATAGTAGTATAATGACAGTATGATGATAGTATAGTAGTATAATGACAGTATGATGATAGTATAGTAGTATAATGACAGTATGATGATAGTATAGTAGTATAATGACAGTATGATGATAGTATAGTAGTATAATGACAGAATAATAATAGTATAGTAGTATAATGACAGGATAATAATAGTATAGTAGTATAATGACAGTATGATGATAGTATAGTAGTATAATGACAGAATAATAATAGTATAGTAGTATAATGACAGAATAATAATAGTATAGTAGTATAATGACAGTATGATGATAGTATAGTAGTATAATGACAGAATAATAATAGTATAGTAGTATAATGACAGTATGATGATAGTATAGTAGTATAATGACAGAATAATAATAGTATAGTAGTATAATGACAGTATGATGATAGTATAGTAGTATAATGACAGAATAATAATAGTATAGTAGTATAATGACAGTATGATGATAGTATAGTAGTATAATGACAGAATAATAATAGTATAGTAGTATAATGACAGTATGATGATAGTATAGTAGTATAATGACAGAATAATAATAGTATAGTAGTATAATGACAGTATGATGATAGTATAGTAGTATAATGACAGAATAATAATAGTATAGTAGTATAATGACAGTATGATGATAGTATAGTAGTATAATGACAGTATGATGATAGTATAGTAGTATAATGACAGAATAATAATAGTATAGTAGTATAATGACAGTATGATGATAGTATAGTAGTATAATGACAGAATAATAATAGTATAGTAGTATAATGACAGAATAATAATAGTATAGTAGTATAATGACAGTATGATGATAGTATAGTAGTATAATGACAGTATGATGATAGTATAGTAGTATAATGACAGTATGATGATAGTATAGTAGTATAATGACAGTATGATGATAGTATAGTAGTATAATGACAGTATGATGATAGTATAGTAGTATAATGACAGAATAATAATAGTATAGTAGTATAATGACAGTATGATGATAGTATAGTAGTATAATGACAGAATAATAATAGTATAGTAGTATAATGACAGAATAATAATAGTATAGTAGTATAATGACAGTATAATGATAGTATAGTAGTATAATAGCAGAATAATAATAGTATAGTAGTATAATGACAGTATGATGATAGTATAGTAGTATAATGACAGTATGATGATAGTATAGTAGTATAATGACAGAATAATAATAGTATAGTAGTATAATGACAGTATGATGATAGTATAGTAGTATAATGACAGTATGATGATAGTATAGTAGTATAATGACAGTATGATGATAGTATAGTAGTATAATGACAGAATAATAATAGTATAGTAGTATAATGACAGAATAATAATAGTATAGTAGTATAATGACAGTATGATGATAGTATAGTAGTATAATGACAGAATAATAATAGTATAGTAGTATAATGACAGTATGATGATAGTATAGTAGTATAATGACAGAATAATAATAGTATAGTAGTATAATGACAGTATGATGATAGTATAGTAGTATAATGACAGAATAATAATAGTATAGTAGTATAATGACAGAATAATAATAGTATAGTAGTATAATGACAGTATGATGATAGTATAGTAGTATAATGACAGTATGATGATAGTATAGTAGTATAATGACAGAATAATAATAGTATAGTAGTATAATGACAGAATAATAATAGTATAGTAGTATAATGACAGTATGATGATAGTATAGTAGTATAATGACAGTATGATGATAGTATAGTAGTTTAATGACAGAATAATAATAGTATAGTAGTATAATGACAGAATAATAATAGTATAGTAGTATAATGACAGAATAATAATAGTATAGTAGTATAATGACAGAATAATAATAGTATAGTAGTATAATGACAGAATAATAATAGTATAGTAGTATAATGACAGAATAATAATAGTATAGTAGTATAATGACAGTATGATGATAGTATAGTAGTATAATGACAGAATAATAATAGTATAGTAGTATAATGACAGAATAATAATAGTATAGTAGTATAATGACAGTATGATGATAGTATAGTAGTATAATGACAGAATAATAATAGTATAGTAGTATAATGACAGAATAATAATAGTATAGTAGTATAATGACAGTATGATGATAGTATAGTAGTATAATGACAGAATAATAATAGTATAGTAGTATAATGACAGTATGATGATAGTATAGTAGTATAATGACAGAATAATAATAGTATAGTAGTATAATGACAGAATAATAATAGTATAGTAGTATAATGACAGAATAATAATAGTATAGTAGTATAATGACAGTATGATGATAGTATAGTAGTATAATGACAGAATAATAATAGTATAGTAGTATAATGACAGTATGATGATAGTATAGTAGTATAATGACAGAATAATAATAGTATAGTAGTATAATGACAGTATGATGATAGTATAGTAGTATAATGACAGAATAATAATAGTATAGTAGTATAATGACAGTATGATGATAGTATAGTAGTATAATGACAGAATAATAATAGTATAGTAGTATAATGACAGTATGATGATAGTATAGTAGTATAATGACAGAATAATAATAGTATAGTAGTATAATGACAGAATAATAATAGTATAGTAGTATAATGACAGTATGATGATAGTATAGTAGTATAATGACAGAATAATAATAGTATAGTAGTATAATGACAGTATGATGATAGTATAGTAGTATAATGACAGTATGATGATAGTATAGTAGTATAATGACAGAATAATAATAGTATAGTAGTATAATGACAGAATAATAATAGTATAGTAGTATAATGACAGTATGATGATAGTATAGTAGTATAATGACAGAATAATAATAGTATAGTAGTATAATGACAGTATGATGATAGTATAGTAGTATAATGACAGAATAATAATAGTATAGTAGTATAATGACAGAATAATAATAGTATAGTAGTATAATGACAGAATAATAATAGTATAGTAGTATAATGACAGAATAATAATAGTATAGTAGTATAATGACAGTATGATGATAGTATAGTAGTATAATGACAGAATAATAATAGTATAGTAGTATAATGACAGTATGATGATAGTATAGTAGTATAATGACAGAATAATAATAGTATAGTAGTATAATGACAGTATGATGATAGTATAGTAGTATAATGACAGTATGATGATAGTATAGTAGTATAATGACAGTATGATGATAGTATAGTAGTATAATGACAGAATAATAATAGTATAGTAGTATAATGACAGTATGATGATAGTATAGTAGTATAATGACAGAATAATAATAGTATAGTAGTATAATGACAGTATGATGATAGTATAGTAGTATAATGACAGTATGATGATAGTATAGTAGTATAATGACAGTATGATGATAGTATAGTAGTATAATGACAGAATAATAATAGTATAGTAGTATAATGACAGTATGATGATAGTATAGTAGTATAATGACAGTATGATGATAGTATAGTAGTATAATGACAGAATAATAATAGTATAGTAGTATAATGACAGAATAATAATAGTATAGTAGTATAATGACAGAATAATAATAGTATAGTAGTATAATGACAGAATAATAATAGTATAGTAGTATAATGACAGAATAATAATAGTATAGTAGTATAATGACAGAATAATAATAGTATAGTAGTATAATGACAGTATGATGATAGTATAGTAGTATAATGACAGTATGATGATAGTATAGTAGTATAATGACAGAATAATAATAGTATAGTAGTATAATGACAGTATGATGATAGTATAGTAGTATAATGACAGAATAATAATAGTATAGTAGTATAATGACAGAATAATAATAGTATAGTAGTATAATGACAGTATGATGATAGTATAGTAGTATAATGACAGTATGATGATAGTATAGTAGTATAATGACAGAATAATAATAGTATAGTAGTATAATGACAGTATGATGATAGTATAGTAGTATAATGACAGAATAATAATAGTATAGTAGTATAATGACAGTATGATGATAGTATAGTAGTATAATGACAGAATAATAATAGTATAGTAGTATAATGACAGAATAATAATAGTATAGTAGTATAATGACAGTATGATGATAGTATAGTAGTATAATGACAGAATAATAATAGTATAGTAGTATAATGACAGTATGATGATAGTATAGTAGTATAATGACAGAATAATAATAGTATAGTAGTATAATGACAGTATGATGATAGTATAGTAGTATAATGACAGAATAATAATAGTATAGTAGTATAATGACAGAATAATAATAGTATAGTAGTATAATGACAGTATGATGATAGTATAGTAGTATAATGACAGTATGATGATAGTATAGTAGTATAATGACAGAATAATAATAGTATAGTAGTATAATGACAGTATGATGATAGTATAGTAGTATAATGACAGAATAATAATAGTATAGTAGTATAATGACAGTATGATGATAGTATAGTAGTATAATGACAGAATAATAATAGTATAGTAGTATAATGACAGTATGATGATAGTATAGTAGTATAATGACAGAATAATAATAGTATAGTAGTATAATGACAGTATGATGATAGTATAGTAGTATAATGACAGTATGATGATAGTATAGTAGTATAATGACAGAATAATAATAGTATAGTAGTATAATGACAGTATGATGATAGTATAGTAGTTTAATGACAGAATAATAATAGTATAGTAGTATAATGACAGAATAATAATAGTATAGTAGTATAATGACAGTATGATGATAGTATAGTAGTATAATGACAGAATAATAATAGTATAGTAGTATAATGACAGTATGATGATAGTATAGTAGTATAATGACAGAATAATAATAGTATAGTAGTATAATGACAGAATAATAATAGTATAGTAGTATAATGACAGTATGATGATAGTATAGTAGTATAATGACAGAATAATAATAGTATAGTAGTATAATGACAGTATGATGATAGTATAGTAGTATAATGACAGAATAATAATAGTATAGTAGTATAATGACAGTATGATGATAGTATAGTAGTATAATGACAGAATAATAATAGTATAGTAGTATAATGACAGTATGATGATAGTATAGTAGTATAATGACAGAATAATAATAGTATAGTAGTATAATGACAGAATAATAATAGTATAGTAGTATAATGACAGAATAATAATAGTATAGTAGTATAATGACAGAATAATAATAGTATAGTAGTATAATGACAGTATGATGATAGTATAGTAGTATAATGACAGAATAATAATAGTATAGTAGTATAATGACAGAATAATAATAGTATAGTAGTATAATGACAGTATGATGATAGTATAGTAGTATAATGACAGAATAATAATAGTATAGTAGTATAATGACAGAATAATAATAGTATAGTAGTATAATGACAGAATAATAATAGTATAGTAGTATAATGACAGAATAATAATAGTATAGTAGTATAATGACAGAATAATAATAGTATAGTAGTATAATGACAGAATAATAATAGTATAGTAGTATAATGACAGAATAATAATAGTATAGTAGTATAATGACAGAATAATAATAGTATAGTAGTATAATGACAGTATGATGATAGTATAGTAGTATAATGACAGAATAATAATAGTATAGTAGTATAATGACAGAATAATAATAGTATAGTAGTATAATGACAGAATAATAATAGTATAGTAGTATAATGACAGTATGATGATAGTATAGTAGTATAATGACAGTATGATGATAGTATAGTAGTATAATGACAGAATAATAATAGTATAGTAGTATAATGACAGTATGATGATAGTATAGTAGTATAATGACAGAATAATAATAGTATAGTAGTATAATGACAGAATAATAATAGTATAGTAGTATAATGACAGAATAATAATAGTATAGTAGTATAATGACAGTATGATGATAGTATAGTAGTATAATGACAGAATAATAATAGTATAGTAGTATAATGACAGTATGATGATAGTATAGTAGTATAATGACAGAATAATAATAGTATAGTAGTTTAATGAAAGAATAATAATAGTATAGTAGTTTAATGACAGAATAATAATAGAATAGTAGTATAATGACAGAATAATAATAGTATAGTAGTATAATGACAGTATGATGATAGTATAGTAGTATAATGACAGAATAATAATAGTATAGTAGTATAATGACAGAATAATAATAGTATAGTAGTATAATGACAGAATAATAATAGTATAGTAGTATAATGACAGTATGATGATAGTATAGTAGTATAATGACAGAATAATAATAGTATAGTAGTTTAATGAAAGAATAATAATAGTATAGTAGTTTAATGACAGAATAATAATAGAATAGTAGTATAATGACAGAATAATAATAGTATAGTAGTATAATGACAGAATAATAATAGTATAGTAGTTTAATGACAGAATAATAATAGTATAGTAGTTTAATGACAGTATGATGATAGTATAGTAGTATAATGACAGAATAATAATAGTATAGTAGTATAATGACAGAATAATAATAGAATAGTAGTATAATGACAGAATAATAATAGTATAGTAGTATAATGACAGAATAATAATAGTATAGTAGTATAATGACAGTATGATGATAGTATAGTAGTATAATGACAGAATAATAATAGTATAGTAGTTTAATGAAAGAATAATAATAGTATAGTAGTTTAATGACAGAATAATAATAGAATAGTAGTATAATGACAGAATAATAATAGTATAGTAGTATAATGACAGAATAATAATAGTATAGTAGTTTAATGACAGAATAATAATAGTATAGTAGTTTAATGACAGTATGATGATAGTATAGTAGTATAATGACAGAATAATAATAGTATAGTAGTATAATGACAGAATAATAATAGTATAGTAGTTTAATGACAGAATAATAATAGTATAGTAGTTTAATGACAGAATAATAATAGAATAGTAGTATAATGACAGAATAATAATAGTATAGTAGTATAATGACAGAATAATAATAGTATAGTAGTATAATGACAGAATAATAATAGTATAGTTGTATAATGACAGAATAATAATAGTATAGTAGTTTAATGACAGAATAATAATAGTATAGTAGTATAATGACAGAATAATAATAGTATAGTAGTATAATGACAGAATAATAATAGTATAGTAGTTTAATGACAGAATAATAATAGAATAGTAGTATAATGACAGAATAATAATAGAATAGTAGTATAATGACAGAATAATAATAGTATAGTAGTTTAATGACAGTATGATGATAGTATAGTAGTATAATGACAGAATAATAATAGTATAGTAGTTTAATGACAGAATAATAATAGTATAGTAGTTTAATGACAGAATAATAATAGTATAGTAGTTTAATGACAGAATAATAATAGTATAGTAGTTTAATGACAGAATAATAATAGTATAGTAGTTTAATGACAGAATAGTAATAGTATAGTAATATAATGACAGTATGATGATAGTATAGTAGTTTAATGACAGAATAATAATAGTATAGTAGTTTAATGACAGAATAATAATAGTATAGTAGTTTAATGACAGAATAGTAATAGTATAGTAATATAATGACAGTATGATGATAGTATAGTAGTTTAATGACAGAATAATAATAGTATAGTAGTTTAATGACAGTATGATGATAGTATAGTAGTAAAATGACAGAATAATAATAGTATAGTAGTATAATGACAGAATAATAATAGTATAGTAGTTTAATGACAGTATGATGATAGTATAGTAGTTTAATGACAGAATAATAATAGTATAGTAGTTTAATGACAGAATAGTAATAGTATAGTAATATAATGACAGTATGATGATAGTATAGTAGTATAATGACAGAATAATAATAGTATAGTAGTATAATGACAGTATGATGATAGTATAGTAGTATAATGACAGAATAATAATAGTATAGTAGTATAATGACAGAATAATAATAGTATAGTAGTATAATGACAGAATAATAATAGTATAGTAGTATAATGACAGTATGATGATAGTATAGTAGTATAATGACAGAATACTAATAGTATAGTAGTATAATGACAGAATAATAATAGTATAGTAGTATAATGACAGTATGATGATAGTATAGTAGTAAAATGACAGAATAATAATAGTATAGTAGTATAATGACAGAATAATAATAGTATAGTAGTATAATGACAGAATAATAATAGTATAGTAGTATAATGACAGAATAATAATAGTATAGTAGTATAATGACAGTATGATGATAGTATAGTAGTATAATGACAGAATACTAATAGTATAGTAGTATAATGACAGAATAATAATAGTATAGTAGTATAATGACAGTATGATGATAGTATAGTAGTATAATGACAGAATAATAATAGTATAGTAGTATAATGACAGAATAATAATAGTATAGTAGTATAATGACAGAATAATAATAGTATAGTAGTATAATGACAGAATAATAATAGTATAGTAGTATAATGACAGTATGATGATAGTATAGTAGTATAATGACAGAATACTAATAGTATAGTAGTATAATGACAGAATAATAATAGTATAGTAGTATAATGACAGTATGATGATAGTATAGTAGTATAATGACAGAATAATAATAGTATAGTAGTATAATGACAGAATAATAATAGTATAGTAGTATAATGACAGAATAATAATAGTATAGTAGTTTAATGACAGAATAATAATAGTATAGTAGTTTAATGACAGAATAATAATAGTATAGTAGTATAATGACAGAATAATAATAGTATAGTAGTATAATGACAGTATGATGATAGTATAGTAGTATAATGACAGAATAATAACAGTATAGTAGTATAATGACATAATAATAATAGTATAGTAGTATAATGACAGAATAATAATAGTATAGTAGTTTAATGACAGTATGATGATAGTATAGTAGTATAATGACAGAATAATAATAGTATAGTAGTATAATGACAGAATAATAATAGTATAGTAGTATAATGACAGAATAATAATAGTATAGTAGTATAATGACAGAATAATAATAGTATAGTAGTATAATGACAGTATGATGATAGTATAGTAGTATAATGACAGAATACTAATAGTATAGTAGTATAATGACAGAATAATAATAGTATAGTAGTATAATGACAGTATGATGATAGTATAGTAGTATAATGACAGAATACTAATAGTATAGTAGTATAATGACAGAATAATAATAGTATAGTAGTATAATGACAGTATGATGATAGTATAGTAGTATAATGACAGAATAATAATAGTATAGTAGTATAATGACAGAATAATAATAGTATAGTAGTATAATGACAGAATAATAATAGTATAGTAGTTTAATGACAGAATAATAATAGTATAGTAGTTTAATGACAGAATAATAATAGTATAGTAGTATAATGACAGTATGATGATAGTATAGTAGTATAATGACAGAATAATAATAGTATAGTAGTATAATGACAGAATAATAATAGTATAGTAAAATAATGACAGTATGATGATAGTATAGTAGTATAATGACAGTATGATGATAGTATAGTAGTATAATGACAGAATAATAATAGTATAGTAGTATAATGACAGAATAATAATAGTATAGTAGTATAATGACAGTATGATGATAGTATAGTAGTATAATGACAGAATAATAATAGTATAGTAGTATAATGACAGAATAATAATAGTATAGTAGTATAATGACAGAATAATAATAGTATAGTAGTATAATGACAGAATAATAATAGTATAGTAGTATAATGACAGAATAATAATAGTATAGTAGTTTAATGACAGTATGATGATAGTATAGTAGTATAATGACAGAATAATAATAGTATAGTAGTATAATGACAGAATAATAATAGTATAGTAGTATAATGACAGAATAATAATAGTATAGTAGTATAATGACAGAATAATAATAGTATAGTAGTATAATGACAGTATGATGATAGTATAGTAGTATAATGACAGAATAATAATAGTATAGTAGTATAATGACAGAATAATAATAGTATAGTAATATAATGACAGTATGATGATAGTATAGTAGTATAATGACAGAATAATAATAGTATAGTAGTATAATGACAGTATGATGATAGTATAGTAGTATAATGACAGAATAATAATAGTATAGTAGTATAATGACAGAATAATAATAGTATAGTAATATAATGACAGTATGATGATAGTATAGTAGTATAATGACAGAATAATAATAGTATAGTAGTTTAATGACAGTATGATGATAGTATAGTAGTATAATGACAGTATGATGATAGTATAGTAGTTTAATGACAGAATAATAATAGTATAGTAGTTTAATGACAGTATAATAATAGTATAGTAGTTTAATGACAGTATGATGATAGTATAGTAGTATAATGGCAGAATAATAATAGTATAGTAGTATAATGACAGTATGATGATAGTATAGTAGTATAATGACAGAATAATAATAGTATAGTAGTATAATGACAGTATGATGATAGTATAGTAGTTTAATGACAGTATGATGATAGTATAGTAGTATAATGACAGAATAATAATAGTATAGTAGTATAATGACAGTATGATGATAGTATAGTAGTATAATGACAGAATAATAATAGTATAGTAGTATAATGACAGTATGATGATAGTATAGTAGTATAATGACAGAATAATAATAGTATAGTAGTATAATGACAGTATGATGATAGTATAGTAGTATAATGACAGAATAATAATAGAATAGTAGTATAATGACAGTATGATGATAGTATAGTAGTATAATGACAGAATAATAATAGTATAGTAGTATAATGACAGTATGATGATAGTATAGTAGTTTAATGACAGTATGATGATAGTATAGTAGTATAATGACAGAATAATAATAGTATAGTAGTATAATGACAGTATGATGATAGTATAGTAGTATAATGACAGAATAATAATAGTATAGTAGTATAATGACAGTATGATGATAGTATAGTAGTATAATGACAGAATAATAATAGTATAGTAGTATAATGACAGTATGATGATAGTATAGTAGTATAATGACAGAATAATAATAGTATAGTAGTATAATGACAGAATAATAATAGTATAGTAGTATAATGACAGAATAATAATAGTATAGTAGTATAATGACAGAATAATAATAGTATAGTAGTATAATGACAGAATAATGATAGTATAGTAGTATAATGACAGAATAATAATAGTATAGTAGTATAATGACAGAATAATAATAGTATAGTAGTATAATGACAGAATAATAATAGTATAGTAGTATAATGACAGTATGATGATAGTATAGTAGTTTAATGACAGAATAATAATAGTATAGTAGTATAATGACAGTATGATGATAGTATAGTAGTTTAATGACAGAATAATAATAGTATAGTAGTATAATGACAGTATGATGATAGTATAGTAGTATAATGACAGTATGATGATAGTATAGTAGTATAATGACAGAATAATAATAGTATAGTAGTATAATGACAGAATAATAATAGTATAGTAGTATAATGACAGAATAATAATAGTATAGTAGTATAATGACAGAATAATAATAGTATAGTAGTATAATGACAGTATGATGATAGTATAGTAGTTTAATGACAGTATGATGATAGTATAGTAGTATAATGACAGAATAATAATAGTATAGTAGTATAATGACAGTATGATGATAGTATAGTAGTATAATGACAGAATAATAATAGTATAGTAGTATAATGACAGTATGATGATAGTATAGTAGTATAATGACAGTATGATGATAGTATAGTAGTATAATGACAGAATAATAATAGTATAGTAGTATAATGACAGTATGATGATAGTATAGTAGTATAATGACAGTATGATGATAGTATAGTAGTATAATGACAGAATAATAATAGTATAGTAGTATAATGACAGTATGATGATAGTATAGTAGTATAATGACAGTATGATGATAGTATAGTAGTATAATGACAGAATAATAATAGTATAGTAGTATAATGACAGTATGATGATAGTATAGTAGTATAATGACAGTATGATGATAGTATAGTAGTATAATGGCAGAATAATAATAGTATAGTAGTATAATGACAGTATGATGATAGTATAGTAGTATAATGACAGTATGATGATAGTATAGTAGTATAATGACAGAATAATAATAGTATAGTAGTATAATGACAGTATGATGATAGTATAGTAGTATAATGACAGTATGATGATAGTATAGTAGTATAATGACAGTATGATGATAGTATAGTAGTATAATGACAGTATGATGATAGTATAGTAGTATAATGACAGAATAATAATAGTATAGTAGTATAATGACAGAATAATAATAGTATAGTAGTATAATGACAGTATGATGATAGTATAGTAGTATAATGACAGAATAATAATAGTATAGTAGTATAATGACAGTATGATGATAGTATAGTAGTATAATGGCAGAATAATAATAGTATAGTAGTATAATGACAGTATGATGATAGTATAGTAGTATAATGACAGTATGATGATAGTATAGTAGTATAATGACAGTATGATGATAGTATAGTAGTATAATGACAGTATGATGATAGTATAGTAGTATAATGGCAGAATAATAATAGTATAGTAGTATAATGACAGTATGATGATAGTATAGTAGTATAATGACAGAATAATAATAGTATAGTAGTATAATGACAGAATAATAATAGTATAGTAGTATAATGACAGTATGATGATAGTATAGTAGTATAATGACAGTATGATGATAGTATAGTAGTATAATGGCAGAATAATAATAGTATAGTAGTATAATGACAGTATGATGATAGTATAGTAGTTTAATGACAGTATGATGATAGTATAGTAGTATAATGACAGAATAATAATAGTATAGTAGTATAATGACAGTATGATGATAGTATAGTAGTATAATGACAGTATGATGATAGTATAGTAGTATAATGACAGAATAATAATAGTATAGTAGTATAATGACAGAATAATAATAGTATAGTAGTATAATGACAGTATGATGATAGTATAGTAGTATAATGACAGAATAATAATAGTATAGTAGTTTAATGACAGTATGATGATAGTATAGTAGTATAATGACAGAATAATAATAGTATAGTAGTATAATGACAGAATAATAATAGTATAGTAGTATAATGACAGTATGATGATAGTATAGTAGTATAATGACAGAATAATAATAGTATAGTAGTATAATGACAGAATAATAATAGTATAGTAGTATAATGACAGTATGATGATAGTATAGTAGTATAATGACAGTATGATGATAGTATAGTAGTATAATGACAGAATAATAATAGTATAGTAGTATAATGACAGTATGATGATAGTATAGTAGTATAATGACAGAATAATAATAGTATAGTAGTATAATGACAGTATGATGATAGTATAGTAGTATAATGACAGTATGATGATAGTATAGTAGTATAATGACAGAATAATAATAGTATAGTAGTATAATGACAGTATGATGATAGTATAGTAGTATAATGACAGAATAATAATAGTATAGTAGTATAATGACAGTATGATGATAGTATAGTAGTATAATGACAGAATAATAATAGTATAGTAGTATAATGACAGTATGATGATAGTATAGTAGTATAATGACAGAATAATAATAGTATAGTAGTATAATGACAGTATGATGATAGTATAGTAGTATAATGACAGAATAATAATAGTATAGTAGTATAATGACAGTATGATGATAGTATAGTAGTATAATGACAGAATAATAATAGTATAGTAGTATAATGACAGTATGATGATAGTATAGTAGTATAATGACAGAATAATAATAGTATAGTAGTATAATGACAGTATGATGATAGTATAGTAGTATAATGACAGAATAATAATAGTATAGTAGTATAATGACAGTATGATGATAGTATAGTAGTATAATGACAGTATGATGATAGTATAGTAGTATAATGACAGTATGATGATAGTATAGTAGTATAATGACAGAATAATAATAGTATAGTAGTATAATGACAGTATGATGATAGTATAGTAGTATAATGACAGTATGATGATAGTATAGTAGTTTAATGACAGTATGATGATAGTATAGTAGTATAATGACAGTATGATGATAGTATAGTAGTATAATGACAGTATGATGATAGTATAGTAGTATAATGACAGTATGATGATAGTATAGTAGTATAATGACAGAATAATAATAGTATAGTAGTATAATGACAGTATGATGATAGTATAGTAGTATAATGACAGTATGATGATAGTATAGTAGTATAATGACAGAATAATAATAGTATAGTAGTATAATGACAGTATGATGATAGTATAGTAGTATAATGACAGAATAATAATAGTATAGTAGTATAATGACAGTATGATGATAGTATAGTAGTATAATGACAGAATAATAATAGTATAGTAGTTTAATGACAGTATGATGATAGTATAGTAGTATAATGACAGAATAATAATAGTATAGTAGTATAATGACAGTATGATGATAGTATAGTAGTATAATGACAGAATAATAATAGTATAGTAGTATAATGACAGTATGATGATAGTATAGTAGTATAATGACAGTATGATGATAGTATAGTAGTATAATGACAGAATAATAATAGTATAGTAGTATAATGACAGTATGATGATAGTATAGTAGTATAATGACAGAATAATAATAGTATAGTAGTATAATGACAGAATAATAATAGTATAGTAGTATAATGACAGTATGATGATAGTATAGTAGTATAATGACAGAATAATAATAGTATAGTAGTATAATGACAGAATAATAATAGTATAGTAGTATAATGACAGTATGATGATAGTATAGTAGTATAATGACAGAATAATAATAGTATAGTAGTATAATGACAGTATGATGATAGTATAGTAGTATAATGACAGAATAATAATAGTATAGTAGTATAATGACAGAATAATAATAGTATAGTAGTATAATGACAGTATGATGATAGTATAGTAGTTTAATGACAGTATGATGATAGTATAGTAGTATAATGACAGAATAATAATAGTATAGTAGTATAATGACAGAATAATAATAGTATAGTAGTATAATGACAGAATAATAATAGTATAGTAGTATAATGACAGAATAATAATAGTATAGTAGTATAATGACAGTATGATGATATAGTAGTTTAATGACAGAATAATAATAGTATAGTAGTATAATGACAGAATAATAATAGTATAGTAGTATAATGACAGAATAATAATAGTATAGTAGTATAATGACAGTATGATGATAGTATAGTAGTATAATGACAGAATAATAATAGTATAGTAGTATAATGACAGTATGATGATAGTATAGTAGTATAATGACAGAATAATAATAGTATAGTAGTATAATGACAGTATGATGATAGTATAGTAGTATAATGACAGAATAATAATAGTATAGTAGTATAATGACAGAATAATAATAGTATAGTAGTATAATGACAGTATGATGATAGTATAGTAGTATAATGACAGAATAATAATAGTATAGTAGTATAATGACAGTATGATGATAGTATAGTAGTATAATGACAGAATAATAATAGTATAGTAGTATAATGACAGTATGATGATAGTATAGTAGTATAATGACAGAATAATAATAGTATAGTAGTATAATGACAGTATGATGATAGTATAGTAGTATAATGACAGTATGATGATAGTATAGTAGTATAATGACAGAATAATAATAGTATAGTAGTATAATGACAGTATGATGATAGTATAGTAGTATAATGACAGTATGATGATAGTATAGTAGTATAATGACAGAATAATAATAGTATAGTAGTATAATGACAGAATAATAATAGTATAGTAGTATAATGACAGTATGATGATAGTATAGTAGTATAATGACAGTATGATGATAGTATAGTAGTATAATGACAGAATAATAATAGTATAGTAGTATAATGACAGAATAATAATAGTATAGTAGTATAATGACAGTATGATGATAGTATAGTAGTATAATGACAGTATGATGATAGTATAGTAGTATAATGACAGAATAATAATAGTATAGTAGTATAATGACAGAATAATAATAGTATAGTAGTATAATGACAGAATAATAATAGTATAGTAGTATAATGACAGTATGATGATAGTATAGTAGTATAATGACAGAATAATAATAGTATAGTAGTATAATGACAGTATGATGATAGTATAGTAGTATAATGACAGTATGATGATAGTATAGTAGTATAATGACAGTATGATGATAGTATAGTAGTATAATGACAGAATAATAATAGTATAGTAGTATAATGACAGTATGATGATAGTATAGTAGTATAATGACAGAATAATAATAGTATAGTAGTATAATGACAGAATAATAATAGTATAGTAGTATAATGACAGTATGATGATAGTATAGTAGTATAATGACAGAATAATAATAGTATAGTAGTATAATGACAGTATGATGATAGTATAGTAGTATAATGACAGAATAATAATAGTATAGTAGTATAATGACAGTATGATGATAGTATAGTAGTATAATGACAGAATAATAATAGTATAGTAGTATAATGACAGTATGATGATAGTATAGTAGTATAATGACAGAATAATAATAGTATAGTAGTATAATGACAGTATGATGATAGTATAGTAGTATAATGACAGAATAATAATAGTATAGTAGTATAATGACAGTATGATGATAGTATAGTAGTATAATGACAGTATGATGATAGTATAGTAGTATAATGACAGAATAATAATAGTATAGTAGTATAATGACAGAATAATAATAGTATAGTAGTATAATGACAGAATAATAATAGTATAGTAGTATAATGACAGAATAATAATAGTATAGTAGTTTAATGACAGTATGATGATAGTATAGTAGTATAATGACAGAATAATAATAGTATAGTAGTATAATGACAGAATAATAATAGTATAGTAGTATAATGACAGTATGATGATAGTATAGTAGTATAATGACAGAATAATAATAGTATAGTAGTATAATGACAGTATGATGATAGTATAGTAGTATAATGACAGTATGATGATAGTATAGTAGTATAATGACAGTATGATGATAGTATAGTAGTATAATGACAGAATAATAATAGTATAGTAGTATAATGACAGTATGATGATAGTATAGTAGTATAATGACAGAATAATAATAGTATAGTAGTATAATGACAGAATAATAATAGTATAGTAGTATAATGACAGTATGATGATAGTATAGTAGTATAATGACAGAATAATAATAGTATAGTAGTATAATGACAGTATGATGATAGTATAGTAGTATAATGACAGTATGATGATAGTATAGTAGTATAATGACAGAATAATAATAGTATAGTAGTATAATGACAGTATGATGATAGTATAGTAGTATAATGACAGTATGATGATAGTATAGTAGTATAATGACAGTATGATGATAGTATAGTAGTATAATGACAGTATGATGATAGTATAGTAGTATAATGACAGTATGATGATAGTATAGTAGTATAATGACAGAATAATAATAGTATAGTAGTATAATGACAGAATAATAATAGTATAGTAGTATAATGACAGTATGATGATAGTATAGTAGTATAATGACAGAATAATAATAGTATAGTAGTATAATGACAGAATAATAATAGTATAGTAGTATAATGACAGAATAATAATAGTATAGTAGTATAATGACAGAATAATAATAGTATAGTAGTATAATGACAGAATAATAATAGTATAGTAGTTTAATGACAGTATGATGATAGTATAGTAGTATAATGACAGAATAATAATAGTATAGTAGTATAATGACAGAATAATAATAGTATAGTAGTATAATGACAGAATAATAATAGTATAGTAGTATAATGACAGTATGATGATAGTATAGTAGTATAATGACAGAATAATAATAGTATAGTAGTATAATGACAGTATGATGATAGTATAGTAGTATAATGACAGAATAATAATAGTATAGTAGTATAATGACAGAATAATAATAGTATAGTAGTATAATGACAGAATAATAATAGTATAGTAGTATAATGACAGTATGATGATAGTATAGTAGTATAATGACAGAATAATAATAGTATAGTAGTATAATGACAGAATAATAATAGTATAGTAGTATAATGACAGAATAATAATAGTATAGTAGTATAATGACAGAATAATAATAGTATAGTAGTATAATGACAGTATGATGATAGTATAGTAGTATAATGACAGAATAATAATAGTATAGTAGTATAATGACAGAATAATAATAGTATAGTAGTATAATGACAGTATGATGATAGTATAGTAGTATAATGACAGAATAATAATAGTATAGTAGTATAATGACAGAATAATAATAGTATAGTAGTATAATGACAGTATGATGATAGTATAGTAGTATAATGACAGAATAATAATAGTATAGTAGTATAATGACAGTATGATGATAGTATAGTAGTATAATGACAGAATAATAATAGTATAGTAGTATAATGACAGTATGATGATAGTATAGTAGTATAATGACAGAATAATAATAGTATAGTAGTATAATGACAGAATAATAATAGTATAGTAGTATAATGACAGTATGATGATAGTATAGTAGTATAATGACAGTATGATGATAGTATAGTAGTATAATGACAGAATAATAATAGTATAGTAGTATAATGACAGTATGATGATAGTATAGTAGTATAATGACAGAATAATAATAGTATAGTAGTATAATGACAGAATAATAATAGTATAGTAGTATAATGACAGAATAATAATAGTATAGTAGTATAATGACAGTATGATGATAGTATAGTAGTATAATGACAGAATAATAATAGTATAGTAGTATAATGACAGTATGATGATAGTATAGTAGTATAATGACAGAATAATAATAGTATAGTAGTATAATGACAGTATGATGATAGTATAGTAGTATAATGACAGAATAATAATAGTATAGTAGTATAATGACAGTATGATGATAGTATAGTAGTATAATGACAGTATGATGATAGTATAGTAGTATAATGACAGAATAATAATAGTATAGTAGTATAATGACAGAATAATAATAGTATAGTAGTATAATGACAGTATGATGATAGTATAGTAGTATAATGACAGAATAATAATAGTATAGTAGTATAATGACAGTATGATGATAGTATAGTAGTATAATGACAGAATAATAATAGTATAGTAGTATAATGACAGAATAATAATAGTATAGTAGTATAATGACAGAATAATAATAGTATAGTAGTATAATGACAGTATGATGATAGTATAGTAGTATAATGACAGAATAATAATAGTATAGTAGTATAATGACAGAATAATAATAGTATAGTAGTATAATGACAGAATAATAATAGTATAGTAGTATAATGACAGTATGATGATAGTATAGTAGTATAATGACAGAATAATAATAGTATAGTAGTTTAATGACAGAATAATAATAGTATAGTAGTATAATGACAGAATAATAATAGTATAGTAGTATAATGACAGAATAATAATAGTATAGTAGTATAATGACAGAATAATAATAGTATAGTAGTATAATGACAGAATAATAATAGTATAGTAGTATAATGACAGAATAATAATAGTATAGTAGTATAATGACAGAATAATAATAGTATAGTAGTATAATGACAGAATAATAATAGTATAGTAGTATAATGACAGAATAATAATAGTATAGTAGTATAATGACAGAATAATAATAGTATAGTAGTATAATGACAGAATAATAATAGTATAGTAGTATAATGACAGAATAATAATAGTATAGTAGTATAATGACAGAATAATAATAGTATAGTAGTATAATGACAGTATGATGATAGTATAGTAGTATAATGACAGAATAATAATAGTATAGTAGTATAATGACAGAATAATAATAGTATAGTAGTATAATGACAGAATAATAATAGTATAGTAGTTTAATGACAGAATAATAATAGTATAGTAGTATAATGACAGAATAATAATAGTATAGTAGTATAATGACAGAATAATAATAGTATAGTAGTATAATGACAGAATAATAATAGTATAGTAGTTTAATGACAGAATAATAATAGTATAGTAGTATAATGACAGAATAATAATAGTATAGTAGTTTAATGACAGAATAATAATAGTATAGTAGTATAATGACAGAATAATAATAGTATAGTAGTTTAATGACAGTATGATGATAGTATAGTAGTATAATGACAGAATAATAATAGTATAGTAGTATAATGACAGTATGATGATA
The DNA here is from genome assembly GCF_019097595.1 of Hemibagrus wyckioides. Taxonomy (NCBI): domain Eukaryota; kingdom Metazoa; phylum Chordata; class Actinopteri; order Siluriformes; family Bagridae; genus Hemibagrus; species Hemibagrus wyckioides. The sequence continues at coordinate 478,179 of NC_080733.1, read as the reverse complement.
GTATAGTAGTATAATGACAGAATAATAATAGTATAGTAGTATAATGACAGTATGATGATAGTATAGTAGTTTAATGACAGAATAATAATAGTATAGTAGTATAATGACAGAATAATAATAGTATAGTAGTTTAATGACAGTATGATGATAGTATAGTAGTATAATGACAGAATAATAATAGTATAGTAGTATAATGACAGTATGATGATAGTATAGTAGTATAATGACAGAATAATAATAGTATAGTAGTATAATGACAGAATAATAATAGTATAGTAGTTTAATGACAGAATAATAATAGTATAGTAGTTTAATGACAGAATAATAATAGTATAGTAGTATAATGACAGAATAATAATAGTATAGTAGTATAATGACAGAATAATAATAGTATAGTAGTATAATGACAGAATAATAATAGTATAGTAGTATAATGACAGAATAATAATAGTATAGTAGTATAATGACAGAATAATAATAGTATAGTAGTATAATGACAGTATGATGATAGTATAGTAGTATAATGACAGAATAATAATAGTATAGTAGTATAATGACAGAATAATAATAGTATAGTAGTATAATGACAGAATAATAATAGTATAGTAGTATAATGACAGAATAATAATAGTATAGTAGTTTAATGACAGAATAATAATAGTATAGTAGTTTAATGACAGAATAATAATAGTATAGTAGTATAATGACAGTATGATGATAGTATAGTAGTATAATGACAGAATAATAATAGTATAGTAGTATAATGACAGAATAATAATAGTATAGTAGTATAATGACAGTATGATGATAGTATAGTAGTATAATGACAGAATAATAATAGTATAGTAGTATAATGACAGAATAATAATAGTATAGTAGTATAATGACAGAATAATAATAGTATAGTAGTATAATGACAGAATAATAATAGTATAGTAGTATAATGACAGTATGATGATATAGTAGTTTAATGACAGAATAATAATAGTATAGTAGTATAATGACAGAATAATAATAGTATAGTAGTATAATGACAGAATAATAATAGTATAGTAGTATAATGACAGTATGATGATAGTATAGTAGTTTAATGACAGAATAATAATAGTATAGTAGTATAATGACAGAATAATAATAGTATAGTAGTTTAATGACAGAATAATAATAGTATAGTAGTATAATGACAGAATAATAATAGTATAGTAGTATAATGACAGAATAATAATAGTATAGTAGTATAATGACAGAATAATAATAGTATAGTAGTATAATGACAGAATAATAATAGTATAGTAGTATAATGACAGAATAATAATAGTATAGTAGTTTAATGACAGTATGATGATAGTATAGTAGTATAATGACAGAATAATAATAGTATAGTAGTATAATGACAGTATGATGATAGTATAGTAGTATAATGACAGAATAATAATAGTATAGTAGTTTAATGACAGAATAATAATAGTATAGTAGTATAATGACAGAATAATAATAGTATAGTAAAATAATGACAGTATGATGATAGTATAGTAGTTTAATGACAGAATAATAATAGTATAGTAGTATAATGACAGTATGATGATAGTATAGTAGTATAATGACAGAATAATAATAGTATAGTAGTATAATGACAGAATAATAATAGTATAGTAGTATAATGACAGAATAATAATAGTATAGTAGTATAATGACAGAATAATAATAGTATAGTAGTATAATGACAGTATGATGATAGTATAGTAGTATAATGACAGAATAATAATAGTATAGTAGTATAATGACAGAATAATAATAGTATAGTAGTATAATGACAGAATAATAATAGTATAGTAGTATAATGACAGAATAATAATAGTATAGTAGTATAATGACAGTATGATGATAGTATAGTAGTATAATGACAGAATAATAATAGTATAGTAGTATAATGACAGAATAATAATAGTATAGTAGTATAATGACAGTATGATGATAGTATAGTAGTATAATGACAGAATAATAATAGTATAGTAGTATAATGACAGAATAATAATAGTATAGTAGTATAATGACAGAATAATAATAGTATAGTAGTATAATGACAGTATGATGATAGTATAGTAGTATAATGACAGTATGATGATAGTATAGTAGTATAATGACAGAATAATAATAGTATAGTAGTATAATGACAGTATGATGATAGTATAGTAGTATAATGACAGAATAATAATAGTATAGTAGTATAATGACAGAATAATAATAGTATAGTAGTATAATGACAGAATAATAATAGTATAGTAGTATAATGACAGTATGATGATAGTATAGTAGTATAATGACAGAATAATAATAGTATAGTAGTATAATGACAGAATAATAATAGTATAGTAGTATAATGACAGAATAATAATAGTATAGTAGTATAATGACAGTATGATGATAGTATAGTAGTATAATGACAGAATAATAATAGTATAGTAGTTTAATGACAGAATAATAATAGTATAGTAGTATAATGACAGTATGATGATAGTATAGTAGTATAATGACAGAATAATAATAGTATAGTAGTATAATGACAGTATGATGATAGTATAGTAGTTTAATGACAGTATGATGATAGTATAGTAGTATAATGACAGAATAATAATAGTATAGTAGTATAATGACAGAATAATAATAGTATAGTAGTATAATGACAGTATGATGATAGTATAGTAGTATAATGACAGAATAATAATAGTATAGTAGTATAATGACAGTATGATGATAGTATAGTAGTATAATGACAGTATGATGATAGTATAGTAGTTTAATGACAGTATGATGATAGTATAGTAGTATAATGACAGAATAATAATAGTATAGTAGTATAATGACAGTATGATGATAGTATAGTAGTATAATGACAGAATAATAATAGTATAGTAGTTTAATGACAGTATGATGATAGTATAGTAGTATAATGACAGAATAATAATAGTATAGTAGTATAATGACAGTATGATGATAGTATAGTAGAATAATGACAGTATGATGATAGTATAGTAGTATAATGACAGAATAATAATAGTATAGTAGTATAATGACAGAATAATAATAGTATAGTAGTATAATGACAGAATAATAATAGTATAGTAGTATAATGACAGAATAATAATAGTATAGTAGTATAATGACAGTATGATGATAGTATAGTAGTATAATGACAGAATAATAATAGTATAGTAGTATAATGACAGTATGATGATAGTATAGTAGTATAATGACAGTATGATGATAGTATAGTAGTATAATGACAGAATAATAATAGTATAGTAGTATAATGACAGAATAATAATAGTATAGTAGTATAATGACAGAATAATAATAGTATAGTAGTATAATGACAGTATGATGATAGTATAGTAGTATAATGACAGTATGATGATAGTATAGTAGTATAATGACAGAATAATAATAGTATAGTAGTATAATGACAGTATGATGATAGTATAGTAGTATAATGACAGAATAATAATAGTATAGTAGTTTAATGACAGTATGATGATAGTATAGTAGTATAATGACAGAATAATAATAGTATAGTAGTATAATGACAGTATGATGATAGTATAGTAGTATAATGACAGAATAATAATAGTATAGTAGTATAATGACAGAATAATAATAGTATAGTAGTATAATGACAGTATGATGATATAGTAGTTTAATGACAGAATAATAATAGTATAGTAGTATAATGACAGAATAATAATAGTATAGTAGTATAATGACAGAATAATAATAGTATAGTAGTATAATGACAGTATGATGATAGTATAGTAGTATAATGACAGAATAATAATAGTATAGTAGTATAATGACAGTATGATGATAGTATAGTAGTATAATGACAGTATGATGATAGTATAGTAGTATAATGACAGAATAATAATAGTATAGTAGTATAATGACAGTATGATGATAGTATAGTAGTATAATGACAGTATGATGATAGTATAGTAGTATAATGACAGTATGATGATAGTATAGTAGTATAATGACAGTATGATGATAGTATAGTAGTATAATGACAGAATAATAATAGTATAGTAGTATAATGACAGTATGATGATAGTATAGTAGTATAATGACAGTATGATGATAGTATAGTAGTATAATGACAGAATAATAATAGTATAGTAGTATAATGACAGTATGATGATAGTATAGTAGTATAATGACAGAATAATAATAGTATAGTAGTTTAATGACAGTATGATGATAGTATAGTAGTATAATGACAGAATAATAATAGTATAGTAGTATAATGACAGAATAATAATAGTATAGTAGTATAATGACAGAATAATAATAGTATAGTAGTATAATGACAGAATAATAATAGTATAGTAGTATAATGACAGAATAATAATAGTATAGTAGTATAATGACAGAATAATAATAGTATAGTAGTATAATGACAGAATAATAATAGTATAGTAGTATAATGACAGAATAATAATAGTATAGTAGTATAATGACAGAATAATAATAGTATAGTAGTATAATGACAGTATGATGATAGTATAGTAGTATAATGACAGAATAATAATAGTATAGTAGTATAATGACAGAATAATAATAGTATAGTAGTATAATGACAGTATGATGATAGTATAGTAGTATAATGACAGAATAATAATAGTATAGTAGTATAATGACAGAATAATAATAGTATAGTAGTTTAATGACAGAATAATAATAGTATAGTAGTTTAATGACAGTATGATGATAGTATAGTAGTATAATGACAGAATAATAATAGTATAGTAGTTTAATGACAGAATAATAATAGTATAGTAGTATAATGACAGAATAATAATAGTATAGTAGTATAATGACAGTATGATGATAGTATAGTAGTTTAATGACAGAATAATAATAGTATAGTAGTTTAATGACAGAATAATAATAGTATAGTAGTATATTGACAGAATAATAATAGTATAGTAGTTTAATGACAGTATGATGATAGTATAGTAGTATAATGACAGAATAATAATAGTATAGTAGTTTAATGACAGAATAATAATAGTATAGTAGTATAATGACAGAATAATAATAGTATAGTAGTATAATGACAGAATAATAATAGTATAGTAGTATAATGACAGAATAATAATAGTATAGTAGTTTAATGACAGAATAATAATAGTATAGTAGTATAATGACAGAATAATAATAGTATAGTAGTATAATGACAGAATAATAATAGTATAGTAGTATAATGACAGAATAATAATAGTATAGTAGTATAATGACAGTATGATGATAGTATAGTAGTATAATGACAGAATAATAATAGTATAGTAGTTTAATGACAGAATAATAATAGTATAGTAGTATAATGACAGAATAATAATAGTATAGTAGTTTAATGACAGAATAATAATAGTATAGTAGTATAATGACAGAATAATAATAGTATAGTAGTTTAATGACAGAATAATAATAGTATAGTAGTATAATGACAGAATAATAATAGTATAGTAGTATAATGACAGAATAATAATAGTATAGTAGTATAATGACAGAATAATAATAGTATAGTAGTATAATGACAGAATAATAATAGTATAGTAGTATAATGACAGAATAATAATAGTATAGTAGTTTAATGACAGAATAATAATAGTATAGTAGTATAATGACAGAATAATAATAGTATAGTAGTATAATGACAGAATAATAATAGTATAGTAGTATAATGACAGAATAATAATAGTATAGTAGTATAATGACAGTATGATGATAGTATAGTAGTATAATGACAGAATAATAATAGTATAGTAGTTTAATGACAGAATAATAATAGTATAGTAGTTTAATGACAGAATAATAATAGTATAGTAGTATAATGACAGAATAATAATAGTATAGTAGTTTAATGACAGAATAATAATAGTATAGTAGTTTAATGACAGAATAATAATAGTATAGTAGTTTAATGACAGTATGATGATAGTATAGTAGTATAATGACAGAATAATAATAGTATAGTAGTTTAATGACAGAATAATAATAGTATAGTAGTTTAATGACAGAATAATAATAGTATAGTAGTTTAATGACAGAATAATAATAGTATAGTAGTTTAATGACAGAATAATAATAGTATAGTAGTTTAATGACAGAATAATAATAGTATAGTAGTTTAATGACAGAATAATAATAGTATAGTAGTTTAATGACAGAATAATAATAGTATAGTAGTATAATGACAGAATAATAATAGTATAGTAGTATAATGACAGTATGATGATAGTATAGTAGTTTAATGACAGAATAATAATAGTATAGTAGTTTAATGACAGAATAATAATAGTATAGTAGTTTAATGACAGAATAATAATAGTATAGTAGTTTAATGACAGAATAATAATAGTATAGTAGTTTAATGACAGTATGATGATAGTATAGTAGTATAATGACAGAATAATAATAGTATAGTAGTTTAATGACAGAATAATAATAGTATAGTAGTTTAATGACAGAATAATAATAGTATAGTAGTATAATGACAGAATAATAATAGTATAGTAGTATAATGACAGTATGATGATAGTATAGTAGTATAATGACAGAATAATAATAGTATAGTAGTTTAATGACAGAATAATAATAGTATAGTAGTTTAATGACAGAATAATAATAGTATAGTAGTATAATGACAGTATGATGATAGTATAGTAGTATAATGACAGAATAATAATAGTATAGTAGTTTAATGACAGAATAATAATAGTATAGTAGTTTAATGACAGAATAATAATAGTATAGTAGTATAATGACAGAATAATAATAGTATAGTAGTATAATGACAGAATAATAATAGTATAGTAGTTTAATGACAGAATAATAATAGTATAGTAGTTTAATGACAGAATAATAATAGTATAGTAGTATAATGACAGTATGATGATAGTATAGTAGTTTAATGACAGAATAATAATAGTATAGTAGTTTAATGACAGAATAATAATAGTATAGTAGTTTAATGACAGAATAATAATAGTATAGTAGTTTAATGACAGTATGATGATAGTATAGTAGTTTAATGACAGAATAATAATAGTATAGTAGTTTAATGACAGAATAATAATAGTATAGTAGTTTAATGACAGAATAATAATAGTATAGTAGTATAATGACAGTATGATGATAGTATAGTAGTTTAATGACAGAATAATAATAGTATAGTAGTTTAATGACAGAATAATAATAGTATAGTAGTATAATGACAGTATGATGATAGTATAGTAGTATAATGACAGAATAATAATAGTATAGTAGTTTAATGACAGAATAATAATAGTATAGTAGTTTAATGACAGAATAATAATAGTATAGTAGTTTAATGACAGAATAATAATAGTATAGTAGTTTAATGACAGAATAATAATAGTATAGTAGTATAATGACAGTATGATGATAGTATAGTAGTTTAATGACAGAATAATAATAGTATAGTAGTTTAATGACAGAATAATAATAGTATAGTAGTTTAATGACAGAATAATAATAGTATAGTAGTATAATGACAGTATGATGATAGTATAGTAGTTTAATGACAGAATAATAATAGTATAGTAGTTTAATGACAGAATAATAATAGTATAGTAGTTTAATGACAGAATAATAATAGTATAGTAGTTTAATGACAGTATGATGATAGTATAGTAGTTTAATGACAGAATAATAATAGTATAGTAGTTTAATGACAGAATAATAATAGTATAGTAGTTTAATGACAGAATAATAATAGTATAGTAGTTTAATGACAGAATAATAATAGTATAGTAGTATAATGACAGAATAATAATAGTATAGTAGTTTAATGACAGAATAATAATAGTATAGTAGTTTAATGACAGAATAATAATAGTATAGTAGTATAATGACAGAATAATAATAGTATAGTAGTTTAATGACAGAATAATAATAGTATAGTAGTTTAATGACAGAATAATAATAGTATAGTAGTTTAATGACAGAATAATAATAGTATAGTAGTTTAATGACAGAATAATAATAGTATAGTAGTTTAATGACAGAATAATAATAGTATAGTAGTTTAATGACAGAATAATAATAGTATAGTAGTTTAATGACAGTATAATAGTAACAGCTGACTGTACAGTAGTCTGTAAGTACAGTTCAGTAGCAGACACTCCTTTCATGAACTGTTCCCTTCTGCACCACCAGAGGGCTATCCAGGCTCTGAATTACTTCCTTTGTGTTCAGACCCATTTCCTGCCTTGTTACACGTTTGTGGCTGATCCTCTGTATAAACTTTTCATTTTTTCCCTATATTATCCTCTGTCATGATTGTTTGCATGGTTCCTGCTGTATTTACTCAGTATTGTTGGTAGAGGAGCAGTGTAATGTCATCATAAAACAGAAGGTTGAGTTGTAATGTGTGTGCAGGATTAGTTATTTTGAGTTGTTGAATTAATAAAGTGATTTTTACAGTAAAGAACAAATGCTCACTTTAAGTGCTTTCATTATTCTCAGCATAAAATAACATGTTCCTGATGTAGAAACTGCCTCATCTGACCTTCTGCAGGGGAAAAATGTGCACTTGTGTACTTAATTTATAAATAACTGTATAACTGTTAAATGACAGAATGTTATATTACTGAAGGTGTGCTGAACATTCCTATATTTTTCAAAGATGTTGAGACTTGATGGGGTAAATATGGGTATCATTAAGGGAGATATACCTCTAGGACTGCTTGTGTTCAGTCATCTGGGGGTGAAGTGTGTGGAACTGCAGCCATGGCTTTATTTCATTCACTCTCTTTAAATATCTGAACATTGTTTATTTTACACACACACACACACACACACACACACACACACACACACACACACTGGTCTAGCTCCTCAGCAGTGACTCATCACATACCCTTCCCTTTACTATATGTTGTGTCTGCAAACTTGAGCTGTTTTACGGGAATGAACGAGTCTTAGGCATGACTCAGCAGAAGAGAACTCACTGGAACCACACCATATACACCGCCTTCACACTGGAACCACACCATATACACCGCCTTCACACTGGAACCACACCATATACACCGCCTTCACACTGGAACCACACCATATACACCGCCTTCACACTGGAACCACACCATATACACCGCCTTCACACTGGAACCACACCATATACACCGCCTTCACACTGGAACCACACCATATACACCGCCTTCACACTGGAACCACACCATATACACCGCCTTCACACTGGAACCACACCATATACACCGCCTTCACACTGGAACCACACCATATACACCGCCTTCACACTGGAACCACACCATATACACCGCCTTCACACTGGGCCAGTTTTCCATGTGCTAAAATTGGTACATGGGTTTTAATGTCATTGTTTGTGCTGAACAAATCAAGAGCAGACCCTTTGGATGATCTAAGTCTGGTGGACTCACCTGTGGCTACTTCCACTGAAGTCACACTGATGCAGGACTGTAGAGGTTTCATGCAGATCATCAGTGGATATAATCAGATGATTAGGGTGTGATTACCTTTGATTACCTTTGTGTGTACCATTTTTCAACCCGCTTTTCACTAAGACCCTGTTCAGACAGGTAGTGACATCTGTCTCAGTGATCCGGTCTCAGGTGGACACACAGGAAATTAGTTATCTTACTTATCACAGTCATATTCCTGAGTGTGTGTGTTTGTACACTTACACCTAACAGACTCTGTAAAGTAAACCTGGACTTGATCAACTTTAGGTGATATAATCTGCATGCCTTCCTGCACTGTTCTATCTGGGATATATTGTGGAGTTTAAATTGTGTGTTTACAGCGTTTAGCGGTCATCCAGAGCCACTTAAGAGCTTCAGAGTCTCGAATAGAAACACGTCCTCGTGTTAGTTCACTAGATCAAGGACTAAGAGCTCCATCCAGAACATTTAGTCCAAACCAGTCTCTTTGTGTCTGCACATCATCATAAGCTGTAAAGCCACGAGCCTCCGCTGATGAGGCGAGCTTATTTACGAGCTAATTTATACTATTGTATATTATTAGATAAATTATTGGCATAGTAGTGAGTGTAAATAATTTTCCTTGCTGCTTATTCTTCTTTTCCCTTGAGTGCTCTCTCTCTCCCTCTCTCTCTCTCACACACACACACACACACACAGTGACTTCACTTACGATGACACTAAGCCTTTGTTCATTGTGTACACTATCTGGTTTGACTCTTGTTGTTGTTCTCTGGTTTTGTCTGAAAGTCCTGGTTGATCTCCTGACCCATTTTGGATTTGCTAACACGTTGCAGTAAAATCTGCCTGCACTTTTAACCGTCTGTGTGACGTTCATACAACACTGTTGATCTCAAGGTCAACTGACAGAGCATTATGCCTTACAATAGTTTGTAGGGATGTACTGTGAATTTGTAAAAAAAAAAAAAAAAAAAAAGAACATGTAATTTGGCCCAATGTTTGGGGTTATAAACTGTTCCACAGCTGGCCACTAGAGGGCCTCAGAGACAGAACATCCAGTCATGTATACAATCACTGATCAGGACACGTTTCCATTCCCAGACTTGTGTCTAGGAGGCTACTTCAGTACCTGGTTGGTCTCATATTTGTCTTTCCGCCTGGTTTTTATTCTTGCTGGAGTAAATCTAATCCAGTTCTGTTTATTGTACTTTAGGTGTAGTGTTCTTTAGTAAAGAGCCTCTAATTATATGGTAAAAGGAAAACTGCTTGCTGACATTTGCTCATGACACACAGAAAGGCTTTGGTTTGTCTTCAGCTGGGACTGAAAGAGAAAATGACAGCCACATCAA
>NC_080733.1:354830-457330 GCF_019097595.1 Hemibagrus wyckioides | reverse complement strand
AAAATAAATTATTAAATTAAATTATTAAACTGTTTTATCCCTAATGAGAAGCCTGTGGCGACGGTGGCAAGGAAAAACTCCCTGGGATGATATGAGGAAGAAACCTTGAGAGGAACCAGGCTCAGAAGGGAACCATCCTCATCTGGGTGACACTAAACAGTAAATAATGTAACTGTAGCTGATTAATGTCCTTTCTACAACAGCAATCAATGACCCATGAGGAACTATTAGGTCAGTGCAGTTTCTAAGGTCATTATAAACACTATTTCTTTGCTGTCACAAGCTGACAGATGAAATGGCAGATCTGTGACGGTGTGAAAGCCCCCAAGTGTCTCTGTCCATGGCTGTCTCCTGGTCCACACAGATCCATCCACAGCATCAGTGGGCACCATCACGCGGCGAGACTCCGACCAGGGGTAGGGCAGTGGTCACACTGGAAACTGGTGAACATTGGGAGCTCAGGAGTGGGGTGTATAGCTCCATAGAGAAAGTAGAGAGAGAAAGAGAAAGATATTAAGTATGATTCTGATCATGTGATGTTTAAGACAATGTAGATTATGTGTAAAGTGCAGGCAGGGACTCCGGCAACACTAGCTATGACATCATAACTAAAAGGGAGAGCCAGAAGGTCACAGACATGAAGGCTTCCCGGGACATAAAGCATCCAACCACTTCACAGTCAGTGACCTGAGCGACTTGCGAGGGTGGTAAGATGACAGCATCCAACACATCCCAGTCACCAAACACTCTATGACCATGAACCTTCCAGATCTGCTCCTTTACCTAAGAAAACTATACATTAAAAGCTCGACTAAACAAATGTCTTCAGTCTAGACTTAAACATTGAGACTGTGTCTGAATCCCCAACACTAATTGGAAGGCTGTTCCATAACTTTGGGGCTTTGAAAGAGAAAGCTCCGCCCCCTGCTGTAGCCTTTGCTACTTGAGGTACTACCAAATAACCTGCACCCTTTGATCGGAGTAGGCGTGGCGGATCATAAAAGACTAAAAGATCGCTCAGGTACTGCGGCGCGAGACCATTTAGTGCTTTATAGGTCAGTAACAGAATTTTTTTAATCAACGCAAAATTTGACTGGGAGCCAATGTAGTGTGGCTAAAATAGCAGTGATGTGTTCATATTTTCTGGTTCTAGTTAGGACTCTAGCTGCTGCATTCTGGACTAACTGGAGCTTGTGTATGCTCCTACAGGAACATCCAGACAGTAAGACATTACTTGGCAATATTTCTGAGATGGAAGAAGGCTACCCGAGTGATATTATCTACATGAGCTTCAAATGACAGACCAGAGTCAATAATCACACCAAGATCTTTTACTGCTGGACAAGATGAAACCGAAAGTCCATCCACCGTTACTTTAAATAATCTTAATAAGCTGGTGTCTCTCATCTGATTTAGCTGAAACATATAGCTGTGTGTCATCGGCATAACAGTGGAAGCTAATACCATGTTTACGAATAATTGCACCAAGGGGTAACATATATAGGGAGAAAAGCAGTGGGCCTAAGAGAGAACCTTGTGGAACACCGAACATAACCTTGGTATGCATGGAGAAGTCACCATCTAGATCTACAAACTGATAACGGTCAGTCAAATTAGACCTGAGCCAGGAGAGGGCTGTTCCTTTAACACCAACAACATGTTCTAGTCTATCAAGTAGAACAGTGTGGTCAATGGTGTCAAAAACTGCACTAAGATCCAGTAGCACCAGTAAGGAGACACAACCCTGATCAGAAGCCAGTAACAGGTCATTGACCACTTTAACCAGTGCTGTCTCTGTGCTATGATGAGGTCTAAATCCTGACTGATACATTTCATAAATGTTATTTCTATGCAGGTCTGAACATAACTGCTGTGCTACAGCCTTTTCTAGGATCTTGGAGATAAAGGGCAGGTTTGATATCGGTCTATAGTTAGACAGCTGACAGGGGTCGAGGTCCGGTTTTTTAATCAAGGGTGTGATAACTGCTAGCTTAAAAGATTTAGGCACATAGCCAGTGCTTAGAGAAGAATTAATGATTTTTAGAAGGGGTTCAGTAGCTACTGGTAATATCTGTTTAAGGAAAGATGTGGGTAAAGGATCTAGGATGCAGGTTGAAAGTTTTGAAAAGGAAATTAGTGAAATTAGATCAGGCTCTTGAAGTGGAGTGAAGCATTCTAAGCTCTGATCAGAAATAGCTATATTATCTAAAGGATTATCTAACAAATAATTTGGTTTTAAATTAATAGTCTGAATTTTTTGCCTGATATTGTCAATTTTTTCGTTGAAAAAATTCATGAAGTCATTGCTGCTGAATGTAGATGGTGTGCGCTTTTCTACAGTGGTTTTACTCTGACTATGTTTTCTATATTTAATCCAAATATAAAAATGAGATCCAGAGTGTGACCTCCATTATGAGTGGGTCTTATTACATGTTGATTAACACCTAATGAATCTAAGATGGCTTATCAAAAGGAATGTTGAAGTCTCCTACTATTAATGCTTTGTCTTAAGAAACAAGGTTTGAAGTTAAATCTCCAAATTCACTGAGGAATTCAGAGTATGGCCCTAGGGGTCTGTAAATAGTGAAATTATGATAATAGTATAGTAGTATAATGACAGTATGATAATAGTGTGATAATAGTATAGCAGTACTCAGACACTGACACTCAGACATTTACACTCAGACACTGACAATCAGACATTTAGACATTTAGACTCAAAAAGACAATAAATAAAATAAAGACAACACAAAAGAACACAGGACACTTAGCGCAGAAAAGAAATAAAAGAACGTGTACTGGAATGTAAGTGAAATAAAATAGATAAAGTGAAATGATGTAAAAAATAAAAAAAAAAGTATTGTGCAAAAATATTGTGCAAAAAGACACAGCAGCGGTTGAGGTAGTGCAAATAGAATAAACATAAATATAACTATAGCAGCGGATGACAGGTAGAGGTAGTGCAATAAGTAATGAACAATATAAATTATGTGTGTGTGTGTGTGTCCACACAGTCAAGAGAGAGTGTGTGTATCTGTGTGTGAGAGAGACAGAGAGTTAATATACAGTTCAGTCCTGAGTGAGAGTGTCAGACACTGACACTTAGACATTTACACTCAGACATTTACACCCAGACACTGACACTCAGACATTTACACCCAGACAATTACACACAGACATTTACACTCAGACAATTACACTCAGACATTTACAATCGGACACTGACACTCAAAGAATTACACTCAGACATTTACACCCAGATACTGACACTCAAACATTTACACCCAGACAATTACAATCGGACACTGACACTCAGACACTCACACTCAGACATTTACACTCAGACAGTTACACTCAGAGAATAACACTCACACACTGACACTGAAACATTTACACTCAGACATTTACACTCGGACACTGAAACTCAGACATTTACACTCAAACATTTAAACTCAGACATTTGCACTCAGAGATTTACCCTCAGAAACTGACACTCAGACATTTACACTCAGACATTTACACTCAGTCACTGACACTCAAACATTTACAATCAGATACTGACACTTCGACACTGACAATCAGTCATTAACAATGAGACATTTACACTCAGACATTTACACTCAGACACTGACACTCAGACATTTACACTCAGACACTGACACACTTAGACATTGACACTCAGACATTTACACTCAGACACTGACACTCAGACATTTACACTCAGACACTGACAAACTTAGACATTGACACTCAGACATTTACACTCAGACACTGACACTCAGACATTTAAACTCAGACATTTACACACAGACACTGACACTCAGACAGTTACACTCAGACATTTACACTCAGACAGTTACACTCAGACAGTTACACTCAGACATTTACACTCAGACAGTTACACTCAGACATTTACACTCAGACAGTTACACTCAGACACTGACACTCAGACATTTACACTAAGACAGTTACACTCAGACACTGACACTCAGACACTGACACTCAGACATTTACACTCAAACACTGACACTCAGACATTTACACTCAGACAGTTACACTCAGACATTTACACTCAGACAGTTACACTCAGACATTTACACTCAGACAGTTACACTCAGACAGTTACACTCAGACAGTTACACTCAGACAATTACACTCAGACATTTAAACTCAGTCACTGACACTCAGACATTTACACTCAGACAGTTACACTCAGACACTGACACTCAGACATTTACACTAAGACAGTTACACTCAGACACTGACACTCAGACACTGACACTCAGACATTTACACTCAGACATTTACACTCAGACACTGACACTCAGACATTTACACTCATTTACACTCAGACAGTTACACTCAGAAACTGACACTCAGACATTTACACTCAGACACTGACACTCAGACATTTACACTCAGACACTGACACTCAGACATTTACACTCAGACAGTTACACTCAGACACTGACACTCAGACATTTACACTCAGACATTTAAACTCAGACATTTATACACAGACATTTACACTCAGTCACTGACACTCAGACATTTACACTCAGACATTTACACTCAGACAGTTACACTAAGACAGTTTCACTCAGACATTTACATTCAGACACTGACACTCAGACATTTACACTCAGACATTTACACTCAGACACTGAAACTCAGACATTTACACTCATTTACACTCAGACATTTACACTCAGACATTTACACTCAGACACTGACACTCAGACATTTACACTCAGACAGTTACACTCAGACACTGACACTCAGACACTGACACTCGGACATTTACAATCGGACACTGACACTCAAAGAATTACACTCAGACATGTACACCCAGATACTGACACTCAGACATTTACACTCAGACATTTACACTCAGACACTGACACTCAGACATTTACACTCAGACAGTTACACTCAGACACTGACACTCAGACACTGACACTCGGACATTTACAATCGGACACTGACACTCAAAGAATTACACTCAGACATTTACACCCAGATACTGACACTCAAACATTTACACCCAGACAATTACAATCGGACACTGACACTCAGACACTCACACTCAGACATTTACACTCAGACAGTTACACTCAGAGAATTACACTCACACACTGACGCTGAAACATTTACACTCAGACATTTACACTCGGACACTGAAACTCAGACATTTACACTCAAACATTTAAACTCAGACATTTGCACTCAGAGATTTACACTCAGTCACTGACACTCAGACATTTACACTCAGACATTTACAATCAGTCAATGACACTCAAACATTTACAATCAGATACTGACACTTCGACACTGACAATCAGTCATTTACAATGAGACATTTACACTCAGACATTTACACTCAGACAATTACACTCAGACTTTTATACTCAGACAATTACACTCAGACATTTACACTAAGACACTGACACTCAGACATTTACACCCAGACACTGACACACTTAGACATTGACACTCAGACATTTACACTCAGACATTTACACTAAGACACTGACACTCAGACATTTACACCCAGACACTGACAAACTTAGACATTGACACTCAGACATTTACACCCAGACACTGACACACTTAGACATTGACACTCAGACATTTACACTCAGACACTGACACTCAGACATTTACACTCAGACACTGACACTCAGACATTTACACTCAGACATTTACACTCAGACATTTACACTCAGACACTGACACTCAGACATTTACACTCATTTACACTCATTTACACTCAGACATTTACACTCAGACACTGACACTCAGACATTTACACTCAGACACTGACACTCAGACATTTACACTCAGACAGTTACACTCAGACACTGACACTCAGACACTGACACTCAGACATTTACACTCAGACATTTAAACTCAGACATTTATACACAGACATTTACACTCAGTCACTGACACTCAGACATTTACACTCAGACAGTTACACTCAGACACTGACACTCAGACATTTACACTCAGACAGTTACACTCAGACACTGACACTCAGACATTTACACTAAGACAGTTTCACTCAGACATTTACACTCAGACAATGACACTCAGACATTTACACTCAGACACTGACACTCAGACATTTACACTCAGACATTTACACTCAGACATTTACACTCAGACACTGACACTCAGACATTTACACTCAGACAGTTACACTCAGACACTGACACTCAGACATTTACACTAAGACAGTTTCACTCAGACATTTACACTCAGACACTGACACTCAGACAGTTACACTAAGACAGTTACACTCAGACACTGACACTCAGACACTGACACTCAGACATTTACACTCAGACACTGACACTCAGACATTTACACTCAGACATTTACACTCAGACATTGACACTCAGACATTTACACTCAGACACTGACACTCAGACATTTACACTCTATTACACTCAGACATTTACACTCAGACATTTACACTCAGTCACTGACACTCAGACATTTACACTCAGACACTGACACTCAGACATTTACACTCAGACACTGACACTCAGACATTTACACTCAGACACTGACACTCAGACATTTACACTCAGACATTTACACTCAGACATTTAGACTCAGACACTGACACTCAGACATTTCCACTAAGACAATTACACTCAGACATTTACACTCGGACATTTACACTTGGACATTTACACTCAGACTCTAACACTCAGACATTTAGACTCGGACATTTACACTCAGACATTTACACTCAGACAATTACACTCAGACATTTACACTCGGACACTGACACTCAGACATTTACACTCAGACATTTACACTCAGACATTTAGACTCAGACACTGACACTCAGACATTTCCACTAAGACAATTACACTCAGACATTTACACTCGGACATTTACACTTGGACATTTACACTCAGACTCTAACACTCAGACATTTACACTCGGACATTTCCACTCAGACATTTCCACTCAGACAATTACACTCAGACATTTACACTCAGACACTAACACACACACATTTACACCCAGACACTGATAGACGCTGACACTCAGACATTTACACTCAGACATTTACACTCGGACACTGACACTCAGACATTTACACTCAGATATTTACACTCAGACAATTACACTCAGACATTTACACTCAGACACTGACACTCAGACATTTACACTCAGACACTGACACTCAGACATTTACACTCAGACATTTCCACTAAGACAGTTACACTCAGACATTTACACTCGGACATTTACACTCAGACATTTACACTCAGACATTTACACTCAGACACTGACACTCAGACATTTCAACTTAGACAGTTACACGCAGACATTTACACTCGGACATTTACACTCAGACATTTACACTCAGACACTGACACTCAGACATTTACACTCAGACACTGACACTCAGACAATTACACTCAGACATTTAAACTCAGACACTAACACACAGACATTTACACCCAGACACTGATAGACGCTGACACTCGGACACTGACACTCAGACATTTACACTCAGACATTTACACTCAGACAGTTACACTCAGACAATTACACTCAGACAGTTACACTCAGACACTGACACTCAGACACTGACACTCAGACATTTACACTCAGACACTGACACTCAGACATTTACACTCAGACATTTACACTCAGACATTTACACTCAGACACTGACACTCAGACATTTACACTCATTTACACTCAGACATTTACACTCAGACACTGACACTCAGACATTTACACTCAGACAGTTACACTCAGACACTGACACTCAGACACTGACACTCAGACATTTACACTCAGACATTTAAACTCAGACATTTATACACAGACATTGACACTCAGTCACTGACACTCAGACATTTACACTCAGACAGTTATACTCAGACACTGACACTCAGACATTTACACTCAGACAGTTACACTCAGACACTGACACTCAGACATTTACACTAAGACAGTTTCACTCAGACACTGACACTCAGACATTTACACTAAGACAGTTTCACTCAGACATTTACACTCAGACAATGACACTCAGACACTGACACTCAGACATTTACACTCAGACATTTACACTCAGACACTGAAACTCAGACATTTACACTCATTTACACTCAGACATTTACACTCAGACAATTACACTCAGACACTGACACTCAGACATTTACACTCAGACAGTTACACTCAGACACTGACACTCAGACACTGACACTCAGACATTTACACTCGGACACTGACACTCAGACATTTACACTCAGACAATTACACTCAGATATTTACACTCAGACAATTACACTCAGACATTTACACTCGGACACTGACACTCAGACATTTCCACTCAGACATTTACACTCAGACACTGACACTCAGACATTTACACTCAGACACTGACACTCAGACATTTACACTCAGACAGTTACACTCAGACAGTTACACTCAGTCACTGACACTCAGACATTTACACTAAGACAGTTTCACTCAGACACTGACACTCAGACATTTACACTCAGACAGTTACACTCAGACTGTTACACTCAGACACTGACACTCAGACATTTACACTAAGACAGTTACACTCAGACATTTACAATCAGACATTTACACTCCGACATTGACACTCAGACATTTACACTCAGACACTGACACTCAGACATTTACACTCAGACATTTACACTCAGACATTTACACTCAGTCACTGACACTCAGACATTTACACTCAGACACTGACACTCAGACATTTACACTCAGACACTGACACTCAGACATTTACACTCAGACACTGACACTCAGACATTTACACTCAGACATTAACACTCAGACATTTAGACTCGGACACTGACACTCAGACATTTCCACTAACACAATTACACTCAGACATTTACACTCGGACATTTACACTTGGACATTTACACTCAGACACTAACACTCAGACATTTACACTCGGACATTTACACTCAGACATTTACACTCAGACAATTACACTCAGACATTTACACTCGGACACTGACACTCAGACATTTCCACTCAGACATTTCCACTCAGACAATTACACTCAGACATTTACACTCAGACAATAACACACACACATTTACACCCAGACACTGATTGACGCTGACACTCGGACACTGACACTCGGACACTGACACTCAGACATTTAAACTCAGACAATTACACTCAGACAAATACACTCAGACATTTACACCCAGACACTGATAGACGCTGACACTCAGACATTTACACTCAGACATTTACACTCGGACACTGACCCTCAGACATTTACACTCAGATATTTACACTCAGACAATTACACTCAGACATTTACACTCAGACACTGACACTCAGACATTTACACTCAGACACTGACACTCAGACATTTACACTCAGACATTTCCACTAAGACAGTTACACTCAGAGATTTACACTCGGACATTTACACTCAGACATTTACATTCAGACATTTACACTCAGACACTGACACTCAGACATTTCAACTTAGACAGTTACACGCAGACATTTACACTCGGACATTTACACTCAGACATTTACACTCAGACACTGACACTCAGACATTTACACTCAGACATTTACACTCAGACAATTACACTCAGACATTTAAACTCAGACACTAACACACAGACATTTACACCCAGACACTGATAGACGCTGACACTCGGACACTGACACTCAGACATTTACACTCAGACATTTACACTCAGACAGTTACACTCAGACAATTACACTCAGACAGTTACACTCAGACACTAACACACAGACATTTACACCCAGACACTGATAGACGCTGACACTCAGACATTTACACTCAGACATTTACACTCGGACACTGACACTCAGACATTTACACTCAGACATGTACACTCAGACACTGACACTCAGACATTTACACTCAGACAGTTACACTCAGACAATTACACTCAGACAATTACACTCAGACACTAACACAAAGACATTTACACCCAGACACTGATAGACGCTGACACTCAGACATTTACACTCAGACATTTACACTCGGACACTGACACTCAGACATTTACACTCAGACATTTACACTCAGACACTGATAGACGCTGACACTCAGACATTTACACTCAGACATTTACACTCAGACACTAACACTCAGACATTTACACTCAGACATTTACACTCAGACATTTACACTCAGACATTTACACTCAGACACTGACACTCAGACATTTACACTCAGACACTGACACTCAGACATTTACACTCAGACACTGACACTCAGATTTACACTCAGACACTGACACTCAGACTTTAACACTCAGACATTTACACTCAGACACTGACAGTCAGACACTGACACAAAGACATTTACACTCAGACATTTACACTCAGACACTGACAGTCAGACACTGACACTCAGACATTTACACTCAGACACTGACACTCAGACATTTACACTCAGACATTTACACTCGGACACTGACACTCAGACATTTCCACTTAGACAGTTACACTCAGACATTTACACTCAGACATTTACACTCAGACATTTACGCTCATTCACTGACACTCAGACATTTACACTCAGACAGTTACACTCAGACATTTACACTCGGACACTGACACTCAGACATTTCCACTAAGACAGTTACACTCAGACATTTACACTCGGACATTTACACTCAGACATTTACACTCAGTCACTGACACTCAGACATTTGCACTCAGACAGTTACACTCAGACATTTACACTCGGACACTGACACTCAGACATTTCCACTAAGACAGTTACACTCAGACATTTACACTCGGACACTGACACTCAGACATTTCCACTTAGACAGTTACACTCAGACATTTACACTCAGACATTTACACTCAGACATTTACACTCAGACACTGACACTCAGACGTTTCCACTTAGACAGTTACACTTAGACAGTTACACTCAGACATTTACACTCAGACATTTACACTCAGACACTGACACTCAGACACTGACACTCAGTCACGGACACTCAGACATTTACACTCAGACAGTAACACTCAGACATTTACACTCAGACACTGACACTCAGACACTGACACTCAGTCACTGACCCTCAGACATTTACACTCAGACAGTTACACTCAGACACTGACACTCAGACATTTACACTCAGACACTGACACTCAGACATTTACACTCAGACATTTACACTCAGACACTGACACTCAGACATTTACACTCAGTCACTGACACTCAGACATTTACACTCAGACATTTACACTCAGACATTTACACTCAGACACTGACACTCAGACATTTACACTCAGACACTGACACTCAGACATTTACACTCAGACACTGACACTCAGACATTTACACTCAGACACTGACACTCAGACTTTAACACTCAGACATTTACACTCAGACACTGACAGTCAGACACTGACACAAAAACATTTACACTCAGACATTTACACTCAGACACTGACACTCAGACATTTACACTCAGACAGTTACACTCAGACACTAACACACAGACATTTACACCCAGACACTGATAGACGCTGAAACTCAGACATTTACACTCAGACATTTACACTCGGACACTGACACTCAGACATTTACACTCAGACATGTACACTCAGACAGTTACACTCAGACAATTACACTCAGACAATTACACTCAGACACTAACACAAAGACATTTACACCCAGACACTGATAGACGCTGACACTCAGACATTTACACTCAGACATTTACACTCGGACACTGACACTCAGACATTTACACTCAGACATTTACACTCAGACATTTACACTCAGACACTGATAGACGCTGACACTCAGACATTTACACTCAGACATTTACACTCAGACACTAACACTCAGACATTTACACTCAGACATTTACACTCAGACATTTACACTCGGACACTGACACACAGACATTTCCACTTAGACAGTTACACTCAGACATTTACACTCGGACATTTACACTCAGACATTTACGCTCAGTCACTGACACTCAGACATTTACACTCAGACAGTTACACTCAGACATTTACACTCGGACACTGACACTCAGACATTTCCACTAAGACAGTTACACTCAGACATTTACACTCGGACATTTACACTCAGACATTTACACTCAGTCACTGACACTCAGACATTTGCACTCAGACAGTTACACTCAGACATTTACACTCGGACACTGACACTCAGACATTTCCACTAAGACAGTTACACTCAGACATTTACACTCGGACACTAACACTCAGACATTTCCACTAAGACAGTTACACTCAGACATTTACACTCAGACATTTACACTCAGACATTTACACTCAGACACTGACACTCAGACGTTTCCACTTAGACAGTTACACTTAGACAGTTACACTCAGACATTTACACTCAGACATTTACACTCAGACACTGACACTCAGACACTGACACTCAGTCACGGACACTCAGACATTTACACTCAGACAGTTACACTCAGACATTTACACTCAGTCACTGACCCTCAGACATTTACACTCAGACAGTTACACTCAGACACTGACACTCAGACATTTACACTAAGACAGTTTCACTCAGACACTGACACTCAGACATTTACACTCAGACACTGACACTCAGACATTTACACTCAGACATTTACACTCAGACACTGACACTCAGACATTTACACTCAGTCACTGACACTCAGACATTTACACTCAGACATTTACACTCAGACATTTACACTCAGACATTTACACTCAGACACTGACACTCAGACATTTACACCCAGACACTGATAGACGCTGACACTCAGACATTTACACTCAGATATTTACACTCGGACACTGACACTCAGACATTTACACTCGGACACTGACACTCAGACATTTACACTCAGACAGTTTCACTCAGACACTGACACTCAGATATTTACACTCAGACATTTACACTCAGACACTAACACACAGACATTTACACTCGGACATTTACACTCAGACATTTACACTCAGACATTTACACTCAGACACTAACACACAGACATTTACACCCAGACATTTACACTCAGACACTGACACTCAGACATTTACACTCAGACATTTACACTCAGACAATTACACTCAGACAATTACACTCAGACATTTACACTCGGACACTGACACTCAGACATTTACACTCAGACATTTACACTCAGACAATTACACTCAGACATTTACACTCGGACACTGACACTCAGACATTTACACTCAGACATTTACACTCAGACAATTACACTCAGACATTTACACTCAGACAATTACACTCAGACATTTACACTCAGACACTAACACACACACATTTACACCCAGACACTGATAGACGCTGACACTCGGACACTGACACTCAGACATTTACACTCAGACAATTACACTCAGACACTAACACACAGACATTTACACCCAGACACTGATAGACGCTGACACTCAGACATTTACACTCAGATATTTACACTCGGACACTGACACTCAGACATTTACACTCAGACACTGACACTCAGACATTTACACTCAGACAGTTTCACTCAGACACTGACACTCAGATATTTACACTCAGACATTTACACTCAGACACTAACACACAGACAATTACACTCGGACATTTACACTCAGACATTTACACTCAGACATTTACACTCAGACACTAACACACAGACATTTACACTCAGACATTTACACTCGGACACTGACACTCAGACATTTACACTCGGACACTGACACTCAGACATTTACACTCAGACAGTTTCACTCAGACACTGACACTCAGATATTTACACTCAGACATTTACACTCAGACACTAACACACAGACATTTACACTCGGACATTTACACTCAGACATTTACACTCAGACATTTACACTCAGACACTAACACACAGACATTTACACCCAGACATTTACACTCAGACACTAACACAGACATTTACACTCGGACACTGACACTCAGACATTTACACTCGGACACTGACACTCAGACATTTCCACTAAGACAGTTTCACTCAGACACTGACACTCAGATATTTACACTCAGACATTTACACTCAGACACTGATGCTCAAACATTTACACTCGGACACTGACACTCAGACATTTCCACTAAGACAGATTCACTCAGACACTGACACTCAGATATTTACACTCAGACAGTTACACTCAGACACTGACACTCAGACACTGACACTCAGACATTTACACTCAGACACTGATGCTCAAACATTTACACTCAGACCCTAACACTCAAACATTTACACTCAGACATTTACACTCAGACATTTACACTCAGACAATTACACTCAGACATTTACACTCAGACAATTACACTCAGACATTTACACTCAGACATTTACACTCAGACAATTACACTCAGACATTTACACTCGGACACTGACACTCAGACATTTACACTCAGACATTTACACTCAGACAATTACACACAGACATTTACACCCAGACACTGATAGACGCTGACACTCGGACACTGACACTCAGACATTTACACTCAGACATTTACACTCAGACAATTACACTCAGACAATTACACTCAGACATTTACAATCGGACACTTACACTCAGACATTCACACTCAGACATTTAGACTCAGACATTTACACTCAGACAATTACACTCAGACATTTACACTCAGATATTTTCACTCGGACACTGACACTCAGACATTTACACTCAGACACTGACACTCAGACATTTACACTCAGACACTGATGCTCAAACATTTACACTCGGACATTTACACTCAGACATTTACACTCAGACATTTACACTCGGACACTGACACTCGGACATTTACACTCAGACATTCACACTCAGACATTTACACTCAGACATTTACACTCAGACATTTACACTCGGACACTGACACTCAGACATTTACACTCAGACATTTACACTCAGACAATTACACTCAGACATTTACACTCGGACACTGACACTCAGACATTTACACTCAGACATTTACACTCAGACATTTACACTCAGACATTTACGCTCATTCACTGACACTCAGACATTTACACTCAGACAGTTACACTCAGACATTTACACTCGGACACTGACACTCAGACATTTCCACTAAGACAGTTACACTCAGACATTTACACTCGGACATTTACACTCAGACATTTACACTCAGTCACTGACACTCAGACATTTGCACTCAGACAGTTACACTCAGACATTTACACTCGGACACTGACACTCAGACATTTCCACTAAGACAGTTACACTCAGACATTTACACTCGGACACTGACACTCAGACATTTCCACTAAGACAGTTACACTCAGACATTTACACTCAGACATTTACACTCAGACATTTACACTCAGACACTGACACTCAGACGTTTCCACTTAGACAGTTACACTTAGACAGTTACACTCAGACATTTACACTCAGACATTTACACTCAGACACTGACACTCAGACACTGACACTCAGTCACGGACACTCAGACATTTACACTCAGACAGTAACACTCAGACATTTACACTCAGTCACTGACCCTCAGACATTTACACTCAGACAGTTACACTCAGACACTGACACTCAGACATTTACACTCAGACACTGACACTCAGACATTTACACTCAGACATTTACACTCAGACACTGACACTCAAACATTTACACTCAGTCACTGACACTCAGACATTTACACTCAGACATTTACACTCAGACATTTACACTCAGACACTGACACTCAGACATTTACACTCAGACACTGACACTCAGACATTTACACTCAGACACTGACACTCAGACATTTACACTCAGACACTGACACTCAGACTTTAACACTCAGACATTTACACTCAGACACTGACAGTCAGACACTGACACAAAGACATTTACACTCAGACATTTACACTCAGACACTTACACTCAGACATTTACACTCAGACAGTTACACTCAGACACTAACACACAGACATTTACACCCAGACACTGATAGACGCTGAAACTCAGACATTTACACTCAGACATTTACACTCGGACACTGACACTCAGACATTTACACTCAGACATGTACACTCAGACACTGACACTCAGACATTTACACTCAGACATTTACACTCAGACAGTTACACTCAGACAATTACACTCAGACAATTACACTCAGACACTAACACAAAGACATTTACACCCAGACACTGATAGACGCTGACACTCAGACATTTACACTCAGACATTTACACTCGGACACTGACACTCAGACATTTACACTCAGACATTTACACTCAGACATTTACACTCAGACACTGATAGACGCTGACACTCAGACATTTACACTCAGACATTTACACTCAGACACTAACACTCAGACATTTACACTCAGACATTTACACTCAGACATTTACACTCGGACACTGACACACAGACATTTCCACTTAGACAGTTACACTCAGACATTTACACTCGGACATTTACACTCAGACATTTACGCTCAGTCACTGACACTCAGACATTTACACTCAGACAGTTACACTCAGACATTTACACTCGGACACTGACACTCAGACATTTCCACTAAGACAGTTACACTCAGACATTTACACTCGGACATTTACACTCAGACATTTACACTCAGTCACTGACACTCAGACATTTGCACTCAGACAGTTACACTCAGACATTTACACTCGGACACTGACACTCAGACATTTCCACTAAGACAGTTACACTCAGACATTTACACTCGGACACTGACACTCAGACATTTCCACTAAGACAGTTACACTCAGACATTTACACTCAGACATTTACACTCAGACATTTACACTCAGACACTGACACTCAGACGTTTCCACTTAGACAGTTACACTTAGACAGTTACACTCAGACATTTACACTCAGACATTTACACTCAGACACTGACACTCAGACACTGACACTCAGTCACGGACACTCAGACATTTACACTCAGACAGTTACACTCAGACATTTACACTCAGTCACTGACCCTCAGACATTTACACTCAGACAGTTACACTCAGACACTGACACTCAGACATTTACACTAAGACAGTTTCACTCAGACACTGACACTCAGACATTTACACTCAGACAATTACACTCAGACAATTACACTCAGACACTAACACAAAGACATTTACACCCAGACACTGATAGACGCTGACACTCAGACATTTACACTCAGACATTTACACTCGGACACTGACACTCAGACATTTACACTCAGACATTTACACTCAGACATTTACACTCAGACACTGATAGACGCTGACACTCAGACATTTACACTCAGACATTTACACTCAGACACTAACACTCAGACATTTACACTCAGACATTTACACTCAGACATTTACACTCGGACACTGACACACAGACATTTCCACTTAGACAGTTACACTCAGACATTTACACTCGGACATTTACACTCAGACATTTACGCTCAGTCACTGACACTCAGACATTTACACTCAGACAGTTACACTCAGACATTTACACTCGGACACTGACACTCAGACATTTCCACTAAGACAGTTACACTCAGACATTTACACTCGGACATTTACACTCAGACATTTACACTCAGTCACTGACACTCAGACATTTGCACTCAGACAGTTACACTCAGACATTTACACTCGGACACTGACACTCAGACATTTCCACTAAGACAGTTACACTCAGACATTTACACTCGGACACTGACACTCAGACATTTCCACTAAGACAGTTACACTCAGACATTTACACTCAGACATTTACACTCAGACATTTACACTCAGACACTGACACTCAGACGTTTCCACTTAGACAGTTACACTTAGACAGTTACACTCAGACATTTACACTCAGACATTTACACTCAGACACTGACACTCAGACACTGACACTCAGTCACGGACACTCAGACATTTACACTCAGACAGTTACACTCAGACATTTACACTCAGTCACTGACCCTCAGACATTTACACTCAGACAGTTACACTCAGACACTGACACTCAGACATTTACACTAAGACAGTTTCACTCAGACACTGACACTCAGACATTTACACTCAGACACTGACACTCAGACATTTACACTCAGACATTTACACTCAGACACTGACACTCAGACATTTACACTCAGTCACTGACACTCAGACATTTCCACTCAGACATTTACACTCAGACATTTACACTCAGACATTTACACTCAGACACTGACACTCAGACATTTACACCCAGACACTGATAGACGCTGACACTCAGACATTTACACTCAGATATTTACACTCGGACACTGACACTCAGACATTTACACTCAGACACTGACACTCAGACATTTACACTCAGACAGTTTCACTCAGACACTGACACTCAGATATTTACACTCAGACATTTACACTCAGACACTAACACACAGACAATTACACTCGGACATTTACACTCAGACATTTACACTCAGACATTTACACTCAGACACTAACACACAGACATTTACACTCAGACATTTACACTCGGACACTGACACTCAGACATTTACACTCGGACACTGACACTCAGACATTTACACTCAGACAGTTTCACTCAGACACTGACACTCAGATATTTACACTCAGACATTTACACTCAGACACTAACACACAGACATTTACACTCGGACATTTACACTCAGACATTTACACTCAGACATTTACACTCAGACACTAACACACAGACATTTACACCCAGACATTTACACTCAGACACTGACACTCAGACATTTACACTCAGACATTTACACTCAGACAATTACACTCAGACAATTACACTCAGACATTTACACTCGGACACTGACACTCAGACATTTACACTCAGACATTTACACTCAGACAATTACACTCAGACATTTACACTCGGACACTGACACTCAGACATTTACACTCAGACATTTACACTCAGACAATTACACTCAGACATTTACACTCAGACAATTACACTCAGACATTTACACTCAGACACTAACACACACACATTTACACCCAGACACTGATAGACGCTGACACTCGGACACTGACACTCAGACATTTACACTCAGACAATTACACTCAGACAATTACACTCAGACACTAACACACAGACATTTACACCCAGACACTGATAGACGCTGACACTCAGACATTTACACTCAGATATTTACACTCGGACACTGACACTCAGACATTTACACTCAGACACTGACACTCAGACATTTACACTCAGACAGTTTCACTCAGACACTGACACTCAGATATTTACACTCAGACATTTACACTCAGACACTAACACACAGACAATTACACTCGGACATTTACACTCAGACATTTACACTCAGACATTTACACTCAGACACTAACACACAGACATTTACACTCAGACATTTACACTCGGACACTGACACTCAGACATTTACACTCGGACACTGACACTCAGACATTTACACTCAGACAGTTTCACTCAGACACTGACACTCAGATATTTACACTCAGACATTTACACTCAGACACTAACACACAGACATTTACACTCGGACATTTACACTCAGACATTTACACTCAGACATATACACTCAGACACTAACACACAGACATTTACACCCAGACATTTACACTCAGACACTAACACAGACATTTACACTCGGACACTGACACTCAGACATTTACACTCGGACACTGACACTCAGACATTTCCACTAAGACAGTTTCACTCAGACACTGACACTCAGATATTTACACTCAGACATTTACACTCAGACACTGATGCTCAAACATTTACACTCGGACACTGACACTCAGACATTTCCACTAAGACAGATTCACTCAGACACTGACACTCAGATATTTACACTCAGACAGTTACACTCAGACACTGACACTCAGACATTTACACTCAGACACTGATGCTCAAACATTTACACTCAGACCCTAACACTCAAACATTTACACTCAGACATTTACACTCAGACATTTACACTCAGACAATTACACTCAGACATTTACACTCAGACAATTACACTCAGACATTTACACTCAGACATTTACACTCAGACAATTACACTCAGACATTTACACTCGGACACTGACACTCAGACATTTACACTCAGACATTTACACTCAGACAATTACACACAGACATTTACACCCAGACACTGATAGACGCTGACACTCGGACACTGACACTCAGACATTTACACTCAGACATTTACACTCAGACAATTACACTCAGACAATTACACTCAGACATTTACAATCGGACACTTACACTCAGACATTCACACTCAGACATTTAGACTCAGACATTTACACTCAGACAATTACACTCAGACATTTACACTCAGATATTTTCACTCGGACACTGACACTCAGACATTTACACTCAGACACTGACACTCAGACATTTACACTCAGACACTGATGCTCAAACATTTACACTCGGACATTTACACTCAGACATTTACACTCAGACATTTACACTCGGACACTGACACTCGGACATTTACACTCAGACATTCACACTCAGACATTTACACTCAGACATTTACACTCAGACATTTACACTCGGACACTGACACTCAGACATTTACACTCAGACATTTACACTCAGACAATTACACTCAGACATTTACACTCGGACACTGACACTCAGACATTTACACTCAGACATTTACACTCAGACAATTACACTCAGACATTTACACTCAGACACTGATAGACGCTGACACTCGGACACTGACACTCAGACATTTACACTCAGACAATTACACTCAGACAATTACACTCAGACACTAACACACAGACATTTACACCCAGACACTGATAGACGCTGACACTCAGACATTTACACTCAGATATTTACACTCGGACACTGACACTCAGACATTTACACTCAGACACTGACACTCAGACATTTACACTCAGACACTGATGCTCAAACATTTACACTCGGACATTTACACTCAGACATTTACACTCGGACACTGACACTCAGACATTTACATTCAGACAGTTTCACTCAGACACTTACACTCAGATATTTACACTCAGACATTTACACTCAGACATTTACACTCAGACAATTACACTCAGACATTTACACTCAGACACTAACACACAGACATTTACACTCAGACATTTACACTCGGACACTGACACTCAGACATTTACACTCGGACACTGACACTCAGACATTTCCACTAAGACAGTTTCACTCAGACACTGACACTCAGATATTTACACTCAGACATTTACACTCAGACACTGATGCTCAAACATTTACACTCGGACACTGACACTCAGACATTTCCACTAAGACAGTTTCACTCAGACACTGACACTCAGATATTTACACTCAGACAGTTACACTCAGACACTGACACTCAGACATTTACACTCAAACACTGATGCTCAAACATTTACACTCAGACCCTAACACTCAAACATTTACACTCAGACATTTACACTCAGACATTTACACTCAGACAATTACACTCAGACATTTACACTCAGACACTGATGCACGAACATTTACACTCGGACACTGACACTCAGACATTTCCACTAAGACAGTTTCACTCAGACACTGACACTCAGATATTTACACTCAGACAGTTACACTCAGACACTGACACTCAGACATTTACACTCAGACACTGATGCTCAAACATTTACACTCAGACCCTAACACTCAAACATTTACACTCAGACATTTACACTTAGACATTTACACTCAGACATTTACACTCAGACATTTACACTCAGACATTTACACTCGGACACTGACACTCAGACATTTACACTCAGACATTTACACTCAGACAATTACACACAGACATTTACACCCAGACACTGATAGACGCTGACACTCGGACACTGACACTCAGACATTTACACTCAGACATTCACACTCAGACATTTACACTCAGATATTTACACTCGGACACTGACACTCAGACATTTACACTCAGACACTGACACTCAGACATTTACACTCAGACACTGATGCTCAAACATTTACACTCGGACATTTACACTCAGACATTTACACTCAGACATTTACACTCGGACACTGACACTCAGACATTTACACTCAGACAGTTACACTCAGACACTGACACTCAGACACTGACACTCAGACATTTACACTCACACATTTAAACTCAGACATTTATACACAGACAGTTACACTCAGACACTGACACTCAGACATTTATACTAAGACAGTTACACTCAGACACTGACACTCAGACACTGACACTCAGACATTTACACTCAAACACTGACACTCAGACATTTACACTCAGACAGTTACACTCAGACATTTACACTCAGACAGTTACACTCAGACATTTACACTCAGACAGTTACACTCAGAAATTTACACTCAGACAGTTACACTCAGACATTTACACTCAGACAGTTACACTCAGACATTTACACTCAGACAGTTACACTCAGAAATTTACACTCAGACAGTTACAGTCAGACAGTTACACTCAGACATTTACACTCAGACAATTACACTCAGACATTTAAACTCAGTCACTGACACTCAGACATTTACACTCAGACATTTACACTCAGACACTAACACACAGACATTTACACTCAGACATTTACACTCGGACACTGACACTCAGACATTTACACTCGGACACTGACACTCAGACATTTACACTCAGACAGTTTCACTCAGACACTGACACTCAGATATTTACACTCAGACATTTACACTCAGACACTAACACACAGACATTTACACTCGGACATTTACACTCAGACATTTACACTCAGACATTTACACTCAGACACTAACACACAGACATTTACACCCAGACATTTACACTCAGACACTGACACTCAGACATTTACACTCAGACATTTACACTCAGACAATTACACTCAGACAATTACACTCAGACATTTACACTCGGACACTGACACTCAGGCATTTACACTCAGACATTTACACTCAGACAATTACACTCAGACATTTACACTCGGACACTGACACTCAGACATTTACACTCAGACATTTACACTCAGACAATTACACTCAGACATTTACACTCAGACAATTACACTCAGACATTTACACTCAGACACTAACACACACACATTTACACCCAGACACTGATAGACGCTGACACTCGGACACTGACACTCAGACATTTACACTCAGACAATTACACTCAGACAATTACACTCAGACACTAACACACAGACATTTACACCCAGACACTGATAGACGCTGACACTCAGACATTTACACTCAGATATTTACACTCGGACACTGACACTCAGACATTTACACTCAGACACTGACACTCAGACATTTACACTCAGACAGTTTCACTCAGACACTGACACTCAGATATTTACACTCAGACATTTACACTCAGACACTAACACACAGACAATTACACTCGGACATTTACACTCAGACATTTACACTCAGACATTTACACTCAGACACTAACACACAGACATTTACACTCAGACATTTACACTCGGACACTGACACTCAGACATTTACACTCGGACACTGACACTCAGACATTTACACTCAGACAGTTTCACTCAGACACTGACACTCAGATATTTACACTCAGACATTTACACTCAGACACTAACACACAGACATTTACACTCGGACATTTACACTAAGACATTTACACTCAGACATTTACACTCAGACACTAACACACAGACATTTACACCCAGACATTTACACTCAGACACTAACACAGACATTTACACTCGGACACTGACACTCAGACATTTCCACTAAGACAGTTTCACTCAGACACTGACACTCAGATATTTACACTCAGACATTTACACTCAGACACTGATGCTCAAACATTTACACTCGGACACTGACACTCAGACATTTCCACTAAGACAGATTCACTCAGACACTGACACTCAGATATTTACACTCAGACAGTTACACTCAGACACTGACACTCAGACATTTACACTCAGACACTGATGCTCAAACATTTACACTCAGACCCTAACACTCAAACATTTACACTCAGACATTTACACTCAGACATTTACACTCAGACAATTACACTCAGACATTTACACTCAGACAATTACACTCAGACATTTACACTCAGACATTTACACTCAGACATTTACACTCAGACAATTACACTCAGACATTTACACTCGGACACTGACACTCAGACATTTACACTCAGACATTTACACTCAGACAATTACACACAGACATTTACACCCAGACACTGATAGACGCTGACACTCGGACACTGACACTCAGACATTTACACTCAGACATTTACACTCAGACAATTACACTCAGACAATTACACTCAGACATTTACAATCGGACACTTACACTCAGACATTCACACTCAGACATTTAGACTCAGACATTTACACTCAGACAATTACACTCAGACATTTACACTCAGATATTTTCACTCGGACACTGACACTCAGACATTTACACTCAGACACTGACACTCAGACATTTACACTCAGACACTGATGCTCAAACATTTACACTCGGACATTTACACTCAGACATTTACACTCAGACATTTACACTCGGACACTGACACTCGGACATTTACACTCAGACATTCACACTCAGACATTTACACTCAGACATTTACACTCAGACATTTACACTCGGACACTGACACTCAGACATTTACACTCAGACATTTACACTCAGACAATTACACTCAGACATTTACACTCGGACACTGACACTCAGACATTTACACTCAGACATTTACACTCAGACACTAACACACACACATTTACACCCAGACACTGATAGACGCTGACACTCGGACACTGACACTCAGACATTTACACTCAGACAATTACACTCAGACAATTACACTCAGACACTAACACACAGACATTTACACCCAGACACTGATAGACGCTGACACTCAGACATTTACACTCAGATATTTACACTCGGACACTGACACTCAGACATTTACACTCAGACACTGACACTCAGACATTTACACTCAGACACTGATGCTCAAACATTTACACTCGGACATTTACACTCAGACATTTACACTCGGACACTGACACTCAGACATTTACATTCAGACAGTTTCACTCAGACACTTACACTCAGATATTTACACTCAGACATTTACACTCAGACATTTACACTCAGACATTTACACTCAGACATTTACACTCAGACACTAACACACACACATTTACACCCAGACACTGATAGACGCTGACACTCGGACACTGACACTCAGACATTTACACTCAGACAATTACACTCAGACAATTACACTCAGACACTAACACACAGACATTTACACCCAGACACTGATAGACGCTGACACTCAGACATTTACACTCAGATATTTACACTCGGACACTGACACTCAGACATTTACACTCAGACACTGACACTCAGACATTTACACTCAGACACTGATGCTCAAACATTTACACTCGGACATTTACACTCAGACATTTACACTCGGACACTGACACTCAGACATTTACACTCAGACAGTTTCACTCAGACACTTACACTCAGATATTTACACACAGACATTTACACTCGGACATTTACACTCAGACATTTACACTCAGACATTTACACTCAGACACTAACACACAGACATTTACACTCAGACATTTACACTCGGACACTGACACTCAGACATTTACACTCGGACACTGACACTCAGACATTTACACTCAGACAGTTTCACTCAGACACTGACACTCAGATATTTACACTCAGACATTTACACTCAGACACTAACACACAGACATTTACACTCGGACATTTACACTCAGACATTTACACTCAGACATTTACACTCAGACACTAACACACAGACATTTACACCCAGACATTTACACTCAGACACTAACACACAGACATTTACACTCAGACATTTACACTCGGACACTGACACTCAGACATTTACACTCGGACACTGACACTCAGACATTTCCACTAAGACAGTTTCACTCAGACACTGACACTCAGATATTTACACTCAGACATTTACACTCAGACACTGATGCTCAAACATTTACACTCGGACACTGACACTCAGACATTTCCACTAAGACAGTTTCACTCAGACACTGACACTCAGATATTTACACTCAGACAGTTACACTCAGACACTGACACTCAGACATTTACACTCAGACACTGATGCTCAAACATTTACACTCAGACCCTAACACTCAAACATTTACACTCAGACATTTACACTCAGACATTTACACTCAGACAATTACACTCAGACATTTACACTCAGACACTGATGCACGAACATTTACACTCGGACACTGACACTCAGACATTTCCACTAAGACAGTTTCACTCAGACACTGACACTCAGATATTTACACTCAGACAGTTACACTCAGACACTGACACTCAGACATTTACACTCAGACACTGATGCTCAAACATTTACACTCAGACCCTAACACTCAAACATTTACACTCAGACATTTACACTTAGACATTTACACTCAGACATTTACACTCAGACATTTACACTCAGACATTTACACTCGGACACTGACACTCAGACATTTACACTCAGACACTGACACTCAGACATTTACACTCAGACACTGATGCTCAAACATTTACACTCGGACATTTACACTCAGACATTTACACTCAGACATTTACACTCGGACACTGACACTCAGACATTTACACTCAGACAGTTACACTCAGACACTGACACTCAGACACTGACACTCAGACATTTACACTCACACATTTAAACTCAGACATTTATACACAGACAGTTACACTCAGACATTTACACTAAGACAGTTACACTCAGACAGTTACACTCAGACACTGACACTCAGACACTGACACTCAGACATTTACACTCAAACACTGACACTCAGACATTTACACTCAGACAGTTACACTCAGACATTTACACTCAGACAGTTACACTCAGACATTTACACTCAGACAGTTACACTCAGAAATTTACACTCAGACAGTTACAGTCAGACAGTTACACTCAGACATTTACACTCAGACAATTACACTCAGACATTTAAACTCAGTCACTGACACTCAGACATTTACACTCAGACAATTACACTCAGACACTGACACTCAGACATTTACACTAAGACAGTTACACTCAGACACTGACACTCAGACACTGACACTCAGACATTTACACTCAGACACTGACACTCAGACATTTACACTCAGACATTTACACTCAGACATTTACACTCAGACACTGACACTCAGACATTTACACTCATTTACACTCAGACATTTACACTCAGACACTGACACTCAGACATTTACAATCAGATACTGACACTTCGACACTGACAATCAGTCATTTACAATGAGACATTTACACTCAGACATTTACACTCAGACAATTACACTCAGACATTTACACTAAGACACTGACACTCAGACATTTACACCCAGACACTGACACACTTAGACATTGACACTCAGACATTTACACTCAGACACTGACACTCAGACATTTACACTCAGACACTGACAAACTTAGACATTGACACTCAGACATTTACACTCAGACACTGACACTCAGACATTTAAACTCAGACATTTACACACAGACACTGACACTCAGACAGTTACACTCAGACATTTACACTCAGACAGTTACACTCAGACAGTTACACTCAGACATTTACACTCAGACAGTTACACTCAGACATTCACACTCAGACAGTTACACTCAGACAGTGACACTCAGACATTTACACTAAGACAGTTACACTCAGACACTGACACTCAGACACTGACACTCAGACATTTACACTCAGACAGTTACACTCAGACATTTACACTCAGACAGTTACACTCAGACATTTACACTCAGACAGTTACACTCAGACAGTTACACTCAGACATTTACACTCAGACAGTTACACTCAGAAATTTACACTCAGACAGTTACACTCAGACAGTTACACTCAGACATTTACACTCAGACAATTACACTCAGACACTGACACTCAGACATTTACACTAAGACAGTTACACTCAGACACTGACACTCAGACACTGACACTCAGACATTTACACTCAGACACTGACACTCAGACATTTACACTCAGACATTTACACTCAGACATTTATACTCAGACACTGACACTCAGACATTTACACTCATTTACACTCAGACATTTACACTCAGACACTGACACTCAGACATTTACACTCAGACAGTTACACTCAGACACTGACACTCAGACACTGACACTCAGACATTTACACTCAGACATTTAAACTCAGACATTTATACACAGACATTTACACTCAGTCACTGACACTCAGACATTTACACTCAGACAGTTATACTCAGACACTGACACTCAGACATTTACACTCAGACAGTTACACTCAGACACTGACACTCAGACATTTACACTAAGACAGTTACACTCAGACACTGACACTCAGACACTGACACTCAGACATTTACACTCAGACAGTTACACTCAGACATTTACACTCAGACAGTTACACTCAGACATTTACACTCAGACAGTTACACTCAGACAGTTACACTCAGACATTTACACTCAGACAGTTACACTCAGAAATTTACACTCAGACAGTTACACTCAGACAGTTACACTCAGACATTTACACTCAGACAATTACACTCAGACACTGACACTCAGACATTTACACTAAGACAGTTACACTCAGACACTGACACTCAGACACTGACACTCAGACATTTACACTCAGACACTGACACTCAGACATTTACACTCAGACATTTACACTCAGACATTTATACTCAGACACTGACACTCAGACATTTACACTCATTTACACTCAGACATTTACACTCAGACACTGACACTCAGACATTTACACTCAGACAGTTACACTCAGACACTGACACTCAGACACTGACACTCAGACATTTACACTCAGACATTTAAACTCAGACATTTATACACAGACATTTACACTCAGTCACTGACACTCAGACATTTACACTCAGACAGTTATACTCAGACACTGACACTCAGACATTTACACTCAGACAGTTACACTCAGACACTGACACTCAGACATTTACACTAAGACAGTTTCACTCAGACATTTACACTCAGACAATGACACTCAGACATTTACACTCAGACACTGACACTCAGACATTTACACTCAGACATTTACACTCAGACATTTACACTCAGACATTTACACTCAGACATTTACACTCAGACACTGAAACTCAGACATTTACACTCATTTACACTCAGACATTTACACTCAGTCACTGACACTCAGACATTTACACTCAGACAATTACACTCAGACACTGACACTCAGACATTTACACTCAGACAGTTACACTCAGACACTGACACTCAGACACTGACACTCAGACATTTACACTCGGACACTGACACTCAGACATTTACACTCGGACACTGACACTCAGACATTTACACTCAGACACTGATGCTCAAACATTTACACTCAGACATTTACACTCAGACATTTACACTCAGACAATTACACTCAGACATTTACACTCGGACACTGACACTCAGACATTTCCACTCAGACATTTACACTCAGACACTGACACTCAGACATTTACACTCAGACATTTACACTCAGACACTGACACTCAGACATTTACACTCAGACAGTTACACTCAGTCACTGACACTCAGACATTTACACTAAGACAGTTTCACTCAGACACTGACACTCAGACATTTACACTCAGACAGTTACACTCAGACATTTACACTCAGACACTGACACTCAGACATTTACACTCAGACATTTACACTCAGACATTGACACTCAGACATTTACACTCAATTACACTCAGACATTTACACTCAGACATTTACACTCAGTCACTGACACTCAGACATTTACACTCAGACACTGACACTCAGACATTTACACTCAGACATTTACACTCAGACATTTACACTCAGACATTTAGACTCTCAGACATATCCACTAAGACAATTACACTCAGACATTTACACTCGGACAGTTACACTCAGACATTTACACTCAGACACTGACACTCAGACATTTACACTCAGACATTTACACTCAGACATTGACACTCAGACATTTACACTCAATTACACTCAGACATTTACACTCAGACATTTACACTCAGTCACTGACACTCAGACATTTACACTCAGACACTGACACTCAGACATTTACACTCAGACATTTACACTCAGACATTTACACTCAGACATTTAGACTCTCAGACATATCCACTAAGACAATTACACTCAGAGATTTACACTCGGACATTTACACTTGGACATTTACACTCAGAAACTAACACTCAGACATTTAGACTCGGACATTTACACTCAGACATTTACACTCAGACAATTACACTCAGACATTTACACTCGGACACTGACACTCAGACATTTCCACTCAGACATTTCCACTCAGACAATTACACTCAGACATTTACACTCAGACACTAACACACACACATTTACACCCAGACACTGATTGACGCTGACACTCGGACACTGACACTCGGACACTGACACTCAGACATTTAAACTCAGACAATTACACTCAGACAATTACACTCAGACATTTACACCCAGACACTGATAGACGCTGACACTCAGACATTTACACTCAGACATTTACACTCGGACACTGACACTCAGACATTTACGCTCAGATATTTACACTCAGACAATTACACTCAGACATTTACACTCAGACACTGAAACTCAGACATTTACACTCAGACACTGACACTCAGACATT
Source organism: Hemibagrus wyckioides (assembly GCF_019097595.1). Taxonomy (NCBI): domain Eukaryota; kingdom Metazoa; phylum Chordata; class Actinopteri; order Siluriformes; family Bagridae; genus Hemibagrus; species Hemibagrus wyckioides. The sequence continues at coordinate 426,475 of NC_080733.1, read as the reverse complement.
TACACTCGGACATTTACACTCAGACATTTACACTCAGACACTGACACTCAGACATTTACACTCAGACACTGACACTCAGACAATTACACTCAGACATTTACACTCAGACAATTACACTCAGACATTTAAACTCAGACACTAACACACAGACATTTACACCCAGACACTGATAGACGCTGACACTCGGACACTGACACTCAGACATTTACACTCAGACATTTACACTCAGACAGTTACACTCAGACAATTACACTCAGACAGTTACACTCAGACACTGACACTCAGACACTGACACTCAGACATTTACACTCAGACACTGACACTCAGACATTTACACTCAGACATTTACACTCAGACATTTACACTCAGACACTGACACTCAGACATTTACACTCATTTACACTCAGACATTTACACTCAGACACTGACACTCAGACATTTATAATCAGACACTGACACTCAGACATTTACACTCAGACAGTTACACTCAGACACTGACACTCAGACACTGACACTCAGACATTTACACTCAGACATTTAAACTCAGACATTTATACACAGACATTTACACTCAGTCACTGACACTCAGACATTTACACTCAGACAGTTATACTCAGACACTGACACTCAGACATTTACACTCAGACAGTTACACTCAGACACTGACACTCAGACATTTAAACTAAGACAGTTTCACTCAGACATTTACACTCAGACAATGACACTCAGACATTTACACTCAGACACTGACACTCAGACATTTACACTCAGACATTTACACTCAGACATTTACACTCAGACATTTACACTCAGACACTGAAACTCAGACATTTACACTCATTTACACTCTGACATTTACACTCAGTCACTGAAACTCAGACATTTACACTCAGACAATTACACTCAGACACTGACACTCAGACATTTACACTCAGACAGTTACACTCAGACACTGACACTCAGACACTGACACTCAGACATTTACACTCGGACACTGACACTCAGACATTTACACTCGGACACTGACACTCAGACATTTACACTCAGACACTGATGCTCAAACATTTACACTCAGACATTTACACTCAGACATTTACACTCAGACATTTACACTCAGACACTGAAACTCAGACATTTACACTCAGACATTTACACTCAGACATTTACACTCAGACACTGAAACTCAGACATTTACACTCATTTACACTCAGACATTTACACTCAGTCACTGACACTCAGACATTTACACTCAGACAATTACACTCAGACACTGACACTCAGACATTTACACTCAGACAGTTACACTCAGACACTGACACTCAGACACTGACACTCAGACATTTACACTCAGACAGTTACACTCAGACATTTACACTCAGACAGTTACACTCAGACATTTACACTCAGACAGTTACACTCAGACAGTTACACTCAGACATTTACACTCAGACAGTTACACTCAGAAATTTACACTCAGACAGTTACACTCAGTCAGTTACACTCAGACATTTACACTCAGACAATTACACTCAGACACTGACACTCAGACATTTACACTAAGACAGTTACACTCAGACACTGACACTCAGACACTGACACTCAGACATTTACACTCAGACACTGACACTCAGACATTTACACTCAGACATTTACACTCAGACATTTATACTCAGACACTGACACTCAGACATTTACACTCATTTACACTCAGACATTTACACTCAGACACTGACACTCAGACATTTACACTCAGACACTGACACTCAGACATTTACACTCAGACAGTTACACTCAGACACTGACACTCAGACACTGACACTCAGACATTTACACTCAGACAGTTACACTCAGACATTTACACTCAGACAGTTACACTCAGACATTTACACTCAGACAGTTACACTCAGACAGTTACACTCAGACATTTACACTCAGACAGTTACACTCAGAAATTTACACTCAGACAGTTACACTCAGTCAGTTACACTCAGACATTTACACTCAGACAATTACACTCAGACACTGACACTCAGACATTTACACTAAGACAGTTACACTCAGACACTGACACTCAGACACTGACACTCAGACATTTACACTCAGACACTGACACTCAGACATTTACACTCAGACATTTACACTCAGACATTTATACTCAGACACTGACACTCAGACATTTACACTCATTTACACTCAGACATTTACACTCAGACAGTTACACTCAGTCAGTTACACTCAGACATTTACACTCAGACAATTACACTCAGACACTGACACTCAGACATTTACACTAAGACAGTTACACTCAGACACTGACACTCAGACACTGACACTCAGACATTTACACTCAGACACTGACACTCAGACATTTACACTAAGACAGTTTCACTCAGACACTGACACTCAGACAATTACACTCAGACAATTACACTCAGACATTTACACCCAGACACTGATAGACGCTGACACTCAGACATTTACACTCAGACATTTACACTCGGACACTGACACTCAGACATTTACGCTCAGATATTTACACTCAGACAATTACACTCAGACATTTACACTCAGACACTGACACTCAGACATTTACACTCAGACACTGACACTCAGACATTTACACTCGGACATTTACACTCAGACATTTACACTCAGACACTGACACTCAGACATTTACACTCAGACACTGACACTCAGACAATTACACTCAGACATTTACACTCAGACAATTACACTCAGACATTTAAACTCAGACACTAACACACAGACATTTACACCCAGACACTGATAGACGCTGACACTCGGACACTGACACTCAGACATTTACACTCAGACATTTACACTCAGACAGTTACACTCAGACAATTACACTCAGACAGTTACACTCAGACACTGACACTCAGACACTGACACTCAGACATTTACACTCAGACACTGACACTCAGACATTTACACTCAGACATTTACACTCAGACATTTACACTCAGACACTGACACTCAGACATTTACACTCATTTACACTCAGACATTTACACTCAGACACTGACACTCAGACATTTACACTCAGACACTGACACTCAGACATTTACACTCAGACAGTTACACTCAGACACTGACACTCAGACATTTACACTCAGACACTGAGACTCAGACATTTACACTCAGACATTTAAACTCAGACATTTATACACAGACATTTACACTCAGTCACTGACACTCAGACATTTACACTCAGACAATTACACTCAGACACTGACACTCAGACATTTACACTCAGACAGTTACACTCAGACACTGACACTCAGACACTGACACTCAGACATTTACACTCGGACACTGACACTCAGACATTTACACTCGGACACTGACACTCAGACATTTACACTCAGACACTGATGCTCAAACATTTACACTCAGACATTTACACTCAGACATTTACACTCAGACAACTACACTCAGACATTTACACTCAGACAATTACACTCAGACATTTACACTCAGACACTGACACTCAGACATTTAAACTCAGACATTTACACACAGACACTGACACTCAGACATTTACACTCAGACAGTTACACTCAGACACTGACACTCAGACATTTACACTAAGACAGTTTCACTCAGACATTTACACTCAGACAATGACACTCAGACATTTACACTCAGACACTGACACTCAGACATTTACACTCATTTACACTCAGACATTTACACTCAGTCACTGACACTCAGACATTTACACTCAGACAATTACACTCAGACACTGACACTCAGACATTTACACTCAGACAGTTACACTCAGACACTGACACTCAGACACTGACACTCAGACATTTACACTCGGACACTGACACTCAGACATTTACACTAAGACAGTTTCACTCAGACACTGACACTCAGACATTTACACTCAGACAGTTACACTCAGACAGTTACACTCAGACACTGACACTCAGACATTTACACTAAGACAGTTACACTCAGACACTGACACTCAGACACTGACACTCAGACATTTACACTCAGACACTGACACTCAGACATTTACACTCAGACATTTACACTCAGACATTGACACTCAGACATTTACACTCAGACACTGACACTCAGACATTTACACTCAATTACACTCAGACATTTACACTCAGACATTTACACTCAGACAGTTACACTCAGTCACTGACACTCAGACATTTACACTAAGACAGTTTCACTCAGACACTGACACTCAGACATTTACACTCAGACAGTTACACTCAGACAGTTACACTCAGACACTGACACTCAGACATTTACACTCAGACACTGACACTCAGACATTTACACTCAGACACTGACACTCAGACATTTAGACTCTCAGACATATCCACTAAGACAATTACACTCAGACATTTACACTCGGACATTTACACTTGGACATTTACACTCAGAAACTAACACTCAGACATTTAGACTCGGACATTTACACTCAGACATTTACACTCAGACAATTACACTCAGACATTTACACTCGGACACTGACACTCAGACATTTCCACTCAGACATTTCCACTCAGACAATTACACTCAGACATTTACACTCAGACACTAACACACACACATTTACACCCAGACACTGATTGACGCTGACACTCGGACACTGACACTCGGACACTGACACTCAGACATTTAAACTCAGACAATTACACTCAGACAATTACACTCAGACATTTACACCCAGACACTGATAGACGCTGACACTCAGACATTTACACTCAGACATTTACACTCGGACACTGACACTCAGACATTTACGCTCAGATATTTACACTCAGACAATTACACTCAGACATTTACACTCAGACACTGACACTCAGACATTTACACTCAGACACTGACACTCAGACATTTACACTCGGACATTTACACTCAGACATTTACACTCAGACACTGACACTCAGACATTTACACTCAGACACTGACACTCAGACAATTACACTCAGACATTTACACTCAGACAATTACACTCAGACATTTAAACTCAGACACTAACACACAGACATTTACACCCAGACACTGATAGACGCTGACACTCGGACACTGACACTCAGACATTTACACTCAGACATTTACACTCAGACAGTTACACTCAGACAATTACACTCAGACAGTTACACTCAGACACTGACACTCAGACACTGACACTCAGACATTTACACTCAGACACTGACACTCAGACATTTACACTCAGACATTTACACTCAGACATTTACACTCAGACACTGACACTCAGACATTTACACTCATTTACACTCAGACATTTACACTCAGACACTGACACTCAGACATTTACACTCAGACACTGACACTCAGACATTTACACTCAGACAGTTACACTCAGACACTGACACTCAGACATTTACACTCAGACACTGAGACTCAGACATTTACACTCAGACATTTAAACTCAGACATTTATACACAGACATTTACACTCAGTCACTGACACTCAGACATTTACACTCAGACAATTACACTCAGACACTGACACTCAGACATTTACACTCAGACAGTTACACTCAGACACTGACACTCAGACACTGACACTCAGACATTTACACTCGGACACTGACACTCAGACATTTACACTCGGACACTGACACTCAGACATTTACACTCAGACACTGATGCTCAAACATTTACACTCAGACATTTACACTCAGACATTTACACTCAGACAATTACACTCAGATATTTACACTCAGACAATTACACTCAGACATTTACACTCGGACACTGACACTCAGACATTTACACTCAGACATTTACACTCAGACACTGACACTCAGACATTTACACTCAGACATTTACACTCAGACACTGACACTCAGACATTTACACTCAGACAGTTACACTCAGACAGTTACACTCAGTCACTGACACTCAGACATTTACACTAAGACAGTTTCACTCAGACACTGACACTCAGACATTTACACTCAGACAGTTACACTCAGACAGTTACACTCAGACACTGACACTCAGACATTTACACTAAGACAGTTACACTCAGACACTGACACTCAGACACTGACACTCAGACATTTACACTCAGACACTGACACTCAGACATTTACACTCAGACACTGACACTCAGACATTTACACTCAGACATTTAAACTCAGACATTTATACACAGACATTTACACTCAGACAGTTACACTCAGACATTTACACTCAGACAGTTACACTCAGACATTTACACTCAGACAGTTACACTCAGAAATTTACACTCAGACAGTTACACTCAGACACTGACACTCAGACATTTACACTCGGACACTGACACTCAGACATTTACACTCGGACACTGACACTCAGACATTTACACTCAGACACTGATGCTCAAACATTTACACTCAGACATTTACACTCAGACATTTACACTCAGACAATTACACTCAGATATTTACACTCAGACAATTACACTCAGACATTTACACTCGGACACTGACACTCAGACATTTACACTCAGACATTTACACTCAGACACTGACACTCAGACATTTACACTCAGACATTTACACTCAGACACTGACACTCAGACATTTACACTCAGACAGTTACACTCAGACAGTTACACTCAGTCACTGACACTCAGACATTTACACTAAGACAGTTTCACTCAGACACTGACACTCAGACATTTACACTCAGACAGTTACACTCAGACAGTTACACTCAGACACTGACACTCAGACATTTACACTAAGACAGTTACACTCAGACACTGACACTCAGACACTGACACTCAGACATTTACACTCAGACACTGACACTCAGACATTTACACTCAGACATTTACACTCAGACATTGACACTCAGACATTTACACTCAGACACTGACACTCAGACATTTACACTCAATTACACTCAGACATTTACACTCAGACATTTACACTCAGTCACTGACACTCAGACATTTACACTCAGACACTGACACTCAGACATTTACACTCAGACACTGACACTCAGACATTTACACTCAGACATTTACACTCAGACATTTACACTCAGACATTTAGACTCGGACACTGACACTCAGACATTTCCACTAAGACAATTACACTCAGACATTTACACTCGGACATTTACACTTGGATATTTACACTCAGACACTAACACTCAGACATTTACACTCGGACATTTACACTCAGACATTTACACTCAGATAGTTACACTCAGACATTTACACTCGGACACTGACTCTCAGACATTTCCACTCAGACATTTTCACTCAGACAATTACACTCAGACATTTACACTCAGACACTAACACACACACATTTACACCCAGACACTGATTGACGCTGACACTCGGACACTGACACTCGGACACTGACACTCAGACATTTAAACTCAGACAATTACACTCAGACAATTACACTCAGACATTTACACCCAGACACTGATAGACGCTGACACTCAGACATTTACACTCAGACATTTACACTCGGACACTGACACTCAGACATTTACACTCAGATATTTCCACTCAGACAATTACACTCAGACATTTACACTCAGACACTGACACTCAGACATTTACACTCAGACACTGACACTCAGACATTTACACTCAGACATTTCCACTAAGACAGTTACACTCAGAGATTTACACTCGGACATTTACACTCAGACATTTACACTCAGACATTTACACTCAGACACTGACACTCAGACATTTCAACTTAGACAGTTACACGCAGACATTTACACTCGGACATTTACACTCAGACTTTAACACTCAGACACTGACACTCAGACATTTACACTCAGACACTGACACTCAGACAATTACACTCAGACATTTACACTCAGACAATTACACTCAGACATTTAAACTCAGACACTAACACACAGACATTTACACCCAGACACTGATAGACGCTGACACTCGGACACTGACACTCAGACATTTACACTCAGACATTTACACTCAGACAGTTACACTCAGACAATTACACTCAGACAGTTACACTCAGACACTACCACACAGACATTTACACCCAGACACTGATAGACGCTGACACTCAGACATTTACACTCAGACATTTACACTCGGACACTGACACTCAGACATTTACACTCAGACATTTACACTCAGACAGTTACACTCAGACAATTACACTCAGACAATTACACTCAGACACTAACACACAGACATTTACACCCAGACACTGATAGACGCTGACACTCAGACATTTACACTCAGACATTTACACTCGGACACTGACACTCAGACATTTACACTCAGACATTTACACTCGGACACTGACACTCAGACATTTACACTCACACATTTACACTCAGACACTGATAGACGCTGACACTCAGACATTTACACTCAGACATTTACACTAAGACACTAACACTCAGACATTTACACTCAGACATTTACACTCAGACACTGACACTCAGACATTTACACTCAGACACTGACACTCAGACATTTACACTCAGACATTTACACTCGGACACTGACACTCAGACATTTCCACTTAGACAGTTACACTCAGACATTTACACTCGGACATTTACACTCAGACATTTACGCTCAGTCACTGACACTCAGACATTTACACTCAGACAGTTACACTCAGACATTTACACTCGGACACTGACACTCAGACATTTCCACTAAGACAGTTACACTCAGACATTTACACTCAGACATTTCCACTAAGACAGTTACACTCAGAGATTTACACTCGGACATTTACACTCAGACATTTACACTCAGACATTTACACTCAGACACTGACACTCAGACATTTCAACTTAGACAGTTACACGCAGACATTTACACTCGGACATTTACACTCAGACTTTAACACTCAGACACTGACACTCAGACATTTACACTCAGACACTGACACTCAGACAATTACACTCAGACATTTACACTCAGACAATTACACTCAGACATTTAAACTCAGACACTAACACACAGACATTTACACCCAGACACTGATAGACGCTGACACTCGGACACTGACACTCAGACATTTACACTCAGACATTTACACTCAGACAGTTACACTCAGACAATTACACTCAGACAGTTACACTCAGACACTACCACACAGACATTTACACCCAGACACTGATAGACGCTGACACTCAGACATTTACACTCAGACATTTACACTCGGACACTGACACTCAGACATTTACACTCAGACATGTACACTCAGACACTGACACTCAGACATTTACACTCAGACATTTACACTCAGACAGTTACACTCAGACAATTACACTCAGACAATTACACTCAGACACTAACACACAGACATTTACACCCAGACACTGATAGACGCTGACACTCAGACATTTACACTCAGACATTTACACTCGGACACTGACACTCAGACATTTACACTCAGACATTTACACTCGGACACTGACACTCAGACATTTACACTCAGACATTTACACTCAGACACTGATAGACGCTGACACTCAGACATTTACACTCAGACATTTACACTAAGACACTAACACTCAGACATTTACACTCAGACATTTACACTCAGACATTTACACTCAGACACTGACACTCAGACATTTACACTCAGACACTGACACTCAGACATTTACACTCAGACATTTACACTCGGACACTGACACTCAGACATTTCCACTTAGACAGTTACACTCAGACATTTACACTCGGACATTTACACTCAGACATTTACGCTCAGTCACTGACACTCAGACATTTACACTCAGACAGTTACACTCAGACATTTACACTCGGACACTGACACTCAGACATTTCCACTAAGACAGTTACACTCAGACATTTACACTCGGACATTTACACTCAGACATTTACACTCAGTCACTGACACTCAGACATTTGCACTCAGACAGTTACACTCAGACATTTACACTCGGACACTGACACTCAGACATTTCCACTAAGACAGGTACACTCAGACATTTACACTCGGACACTGACACTCAGACATTTCCACTAAGACAGTTACACTCAGACATTTACACTCAGACATTTACACTCAGACATTTACACTCGGACACTGACACTCAGACATTTCCACTAAGACAGTTACACTCAGACATTTACACTCAGACATTTACACTCAGACATTTACACTCAGACACTAACACTCAGACACTGACACTCAGTCACGGACACTCAGACATTTACACTCAGACAGTTACACTCAGACATTTACACTCAGTCACTGACCCTCAGACACTGACACTCAGACATTTCCACTAAGACAGTTACACTCAGACATTTACACTCAGACATTTACACTCAGACATTTACACTCAGACACTAACACTCAGACACTGACACTCAGTCACGGACACTCAGACATTTACACTCAGACAGTTACACTCAGACATTTACACTCAGTCACTGACCCTCAGACATTTACACTCAGACACTGACACTCAGACATTTACACTCAGACATGTACACTCAGACACTGACACTCAGACATTTACACTCAGACATTTACACTCAGACACTGACACTCAGACATTTAGACTCAGTCACTGACACTCAGACATTTACACTCAGACAGTTACACTCAGACAGTTACACTCAGACACTGACACTCAGACATTTACACTCAGACAGTTACACTCAGACATTTACACTCAGACAGAGACACTCAGACATTTACACTCAGACACTAACACACAGACATTTACACACAGACATTGATAGACGCTGACACTCAGACATTTACACTCGGACACTGACACTCAGACATTTACACTCGGACACTGACACTCAGACATTTACACTCAGACATTTACACTCAGACACTGACACTCAGACATTTACACTCAGACACTGACACTCAGACATTTACACTCAGACATTTACACTCAGACATTTACACTCAGACACTGACACTCAGACATTTACACTCAGACATTTACACTCAGACATTTACACTCAGACATTTACACTCAGACACTGACACTCAGACATTTACACTCAGACAATTACACTCAGACAGTTACACTCAGACACTAACACACAAACATTTACACCCAGACACTGATAGACGCTGACACTCAGACATTTACACTCAGACATTTACACTCGGACACTGACACTCAGACATTTACACTCAGACATGTACACTCAGACACTGACACTCAGACATTTACACTCAGACATTTACACTCAGACAGTTACACTCAGACAATTACACTCAGACAATTACACTCAGACATTTACACTCGGACATTTACACTCGGACATTTACACTCGGACACTTTCACTCAGACATTCAAACTCAGACATTTACACTCAGACATTTACACTCAGACAATTACACTCAGACATTTACACTCGGACACTGACACTCAGACATTTAGACTCAGACATTTACACTCAGACAATTACACTCAGACATTTACACTCAGACATTTACACTCGGACACTGACACTCAGACATTTACACTCAGACATTTACACTCAGACATTTACACTCGGACACTGACACTCAGACATTTACACTCAGACATGTACACTCAGACACTGACACTCAGACATTTACACTCAGACATTTACACTCAGACAGTTACACTCAGACAATTACACTCAGACAATTACACTCAGACATTTACACTCGGACACTGACACTCAGACATTTCCACTAAGACAGTTACACTCAGACATTTACACTCAGACATTTACACTCAGACATTTACACTCAGACACTGACACTCAGACACTGACACTCAGTCACGGACACTCAGACATTTACACTCAGACAGTTACACTCAGACATTTACACTCAGTCACTGACCCTCAGACATTTACACTCAGACAGTTACACTCAGACACTGACACTCAGACATTTACACTCAGACACTGACACTCAGACATTTCCACTAAGACAGTTACACTCAGACATTTACACTCAGACATTTACACTCAGACATTTACACTCGGACACTGACACTCAGACATTTCCACTAAGACAGTTACACTCAGACATTTACACTCAGACATTTACACTCAGACATTTACACTCAGACACTGACACTCAGACACTGACACTCAGTCACTGACCCTCAGACATTTACACTCAGACAGTTACACTCAGACACTGACACTCAGACATTTACACTCAGACACTGACACTCAGACATTTACACTCAGACATTTACACTCAGACACTGACACTCAGACATTTACACTCAGTCACTGACACTCAGACATTTACACTCAGACAGTTACACTCAGACAGTTACACTCAGACAGTTACACTCAGACATTTACACTCAGACAGAGACACTCAGACATTTACACTCAGACACTAACACACAGACATTTACACACAGACATTGATAGACGCTGACACTCAGACATTTACACTCGGACACTGACACTCAGACATTTACACTCGGACACTGACACTCAGACATTTACACTCAGACATTTACACTCAGACACTGACACTCAGACATTTACACTCAGACACTGACACTCAGACATTTACACTCAGACATTTACACTCAGACATTTACACTCAGACACTGACACTCAGACATTTACACTCAGACATTTACACTCAGACATTTACACTCAGACATTTACACTCAGACACTGACACTCAGATATTTACACTCAGACAATTACACTCAGACAGTTACACTCAGACACTAACACACAAACATTTACACCCAGACACTGATAGACGCTGACACTCAGACATTTACACTCAGACATTTACACTCGGACACTGACACTCAGACATTTACACTCAGACATGTACACTCAGACAGTGACACTCAGACATTTACACTCAGACATTTACACTCAGACAGTTACACTCAGACAATTACACTCAGACAATTACACTCAGACATTTACACTCGGACATTTACACTCGGACATTTACACTCGGACACGTACACTCAGACATTCAAACTCAGACATTTACACTCAGACATTTACACTCAGACAATTACACTCAGACATTTACACTCGGACACTGACACTCAGACATTTAGACTCAGACATTTACACTCAGACAATTACACTCAGACATTTACACTCAGACATTTACACTAAGACACTGACACTCAGACATTTACACTCAGACAGTTACACTCAGACACTGACACTCAGACATTTACACTAAGACAGTTACACTCAGACACTGACAGTCAGACACTATTACACTCAGACATTTACACTCAGACATTTACACTCAGACATTTACACTCAGACAATTACACTCAGACACTAACACACACACATTTACACCCAGACACTGATAGACGCTGACACTCGGACACTGACACTCGGACACTGACACTCAGACATTTACACTCAGACAGTTACACTCAGACAGTTACACTCAGACACTGACACTCAGACATATACACTAAGACAGTTACACTCAGACACTGACAGTCAGACACTGACACTCAGACATTTACACTCAGACATTTACACTCAGACATTTACACTCAGACATTTACACTCAGACACTAACACACACACATTTACACCCAGACACTGATAGACGCTGACACTCGGACACTGACACTCGGACACTGACACTCAGACATTTACACTCAGACATTTACACTCAGACAATTACACTCAGACACTAACACACACACATTTACACCCAGACACTGATAGACGCTGACACTCGGACACTGACACTCGGACACTGACACTCAGACATTTACACTCAGACAGTTACACTCAGACAGTTACACTCAGACACTGACACTCAGACATTTAAACTCAGACATTTACACTCAGACATTTACACTCAGACACTGACACTCAGACATTTACACTCAGACACTGACACTCAGACATTTACACTCAGACATTTACACTCGGACACTGACACTCAGACATTTCCACTTAGACAGTTACACTCAGACATTTACACTCGGACATTTACACTCAGACATTTACGCTCAGTCACTGACACTCAGACATTTACACTCAGACAGTTACACTCAGACATTTACACTCGGACACTGACACTCAGACATTTCCACTAAGACAGTTACACTCAGACATTTACACTCAGACATTTCCACTAAGACAGTTACACTCAGAGATTTACACTCGGACATTTACACTCAGACATTTACACTCAGACATTTACACTCAGACACTGACACTCAGACATTTCAACTTAGACAGTTACACGCAGACATTTACACTCGGACATTTACACTCAGACTTTAACACTCAGACACTGACACTCAGACATTTACACTCAGACACTGACACTCAGACAATTACACTCAGACATTTACACTCAGACAATTACACTCAGACATTTAAACTCAGACACTAACACACAGACATTTACACCCAGACACTGATAGACGCTGACACTCGGACACTGACACTCAGACATTTACACTCAGACATTTACACTCAGACAGTTACACTCAGACAATTACACTCAGACAGTTACACTCAGACACTACCACACAGACATTTACACCCAGACACTGATAGACGCTGACACTCAGACATTTACACTCAGACATTTACACTCGGACACTGACACTCAGACATTTACACTCAGACATGTACACTCAGACACTGACACTCAGACATTTACACTCAGACATTTACACTCAGACAGTTACACTCAGACAATTACACTCAGACAATTACACTCAGACACTAACACACAGACATTTACACCCAGACACTGATAGACGCTGACACTCAGACATTTACACTCAGACATTTACACTCGGACACTGACACTCAGACATTTACACTCAGACATTTACACTCGGACACTGACACTCAGACATTTACACTCAGACATTTACACTCAGACACTGATAGACGCTGACACTCAGACATTTACACTCAGACATTTACACTAAGACACTAACACTCAGACATTTACACTCAGACATTTACACTCAGACATTTACACTCAGACACTGACACTCAGACATTTACACTCAGACACTGACACTCAGACATTTACACTCAGACATTTACACTCGGACACTGACACTCAGACATTTCCACTTAGACAGTTACACTCAGACATTTACACTCGGACATTTACACTCAGACATTTACGCTCAGTCACTGACACTCAGACATTTACACTCAGACAGTTACACTCAGACATTTACACTCGGACACTGACACTCAGACATTTCCACTAAGACAGTTACACTCAGACATTTACACTCGGACATTTACACTCAGACATTTACACTCAGTCACTGACACTCAGACATTTGCACTCAGACAGTTACACTCAGATATTTACACTCGGACACTGACACTCAGACATTTCCACTAAGACAGTTACACTCAGACATTTACACTCGGACACTGACACTCAGACATTTCCACTAAGACAGTTACACTCAGACATTTACACTCAGACATTTACACTCAGACATTTACACTCGGACACTGACACTCAGACATTTCCACTAAGACAGTTACACTCAGACATTTACACTCAGACATTTACACTCAGACATTTACACTCAGACACTGACACTCAGACACTGACACTCAGTCACGGACACTCAGACATTTACACTCAGACAGTTACACTCAGACATTTACACTCAGTCACTGACCCTCAGACATTTACACTCAGACAGTTACACTCAGACACTGACACTCAGACATTTACACTCAGACACTGACACTCAGACATTTACACTCAGACATTTACACTCAGACACTGACACTCAGACATTTACACTCAGTCACTGACACTCAGACATTTACACTCAGACAGTTACACTCAGACAGTTACACTCAGTCACTGACACTCAGACATTTACACTCAGACAGTTACACTCAGACACTGACACTCAGACATTTACACTCAGACAGTTACACTCAGACATTTACACTCAGACAGAGACACTCAGACATTTACACTCAGACACTAACACACAGACATTTACACACAGACATTGATAGACGCTGACACTCAGACATTTACACTCGGACACTGACACTCAGACATTTACACTCGGACACTGACACTCAGACATTTACACTCAGACATTTACACTCAGACACTGACACTCAGACATTTACACTCAGACACTGACACTCAGACATTTACACTCAGACATTTACACTCAGACATTTACACTCAGACACTGACACTCAGACATTTACACTCAGACATTTACACTCAGACATTTACACTCAGACATTTACACTCAGACACTGACACTCAGACATTTACACTCAGACAATTACACTCAGACAGTTACACTCAGACACTAACACACAAACATTTACACCCAGACACTGATAGACGCTGACACTCAGACATTTACACTCAGACATTTACACTCGGACACTGACACTCAGACATTTACACTCAGACATGTACACTCAGACACTGACACTCAGACATTTACACTCAGACATTTACACTCAGACAGTTACACTCAGACAATTACACTCAGACAATTACACTCAGACATTTACACTCGGACATTTACACTCGGACATTTACACTCGGACACTTACACTCAGACATTCAAACTCAGACATTTACACTCAGACATTTACACTCAGACAATTACACTCAGACATTTACACTCGGACACTGACACTCAGACATTTAGACTCAGACATTTACACTCAGACAATTACACTCAGACATTTACACTCAGACATTTACACTCGGACACTGACACTCAGACATTTACACTCAGACATTTACACTCAGACATTTACACTCGGACACTGACACTCAGACATTTCCACTAAGACAGTTACACTCAGACATTTACACTCGGACACTGACACTCAGACAGTTACACTCAGACATTTACACTCGGACACTGACACTCAGACATTTCCACTAAGACAGTTACACTCAGACATTTACACTCAGACATTTACACTCAGACATTTACACTCGGACACTGACACTCAGACATTTCCACTAAGACAGTTACACTCAGACATTTACACTCAGACATTTACACTCAGACATTTACACTCAGACACTGACACTCAGACACTGACACTCAGTCACGGACACTCAGACATTTACACTCAGACAGTTACACTCAGACATTTACACTCAGTCACTGACCCTCAGACATTTACACTCAGACAGTTACACTCAGACACTGACACTCAGACATTTACACTCAGACACTGACACTCAGACATTTACACTCAGACATTTACACTCAGACACTGACACTCAGACATTTACACTCAGTCACTGACACTCAGACATTTACACTCAGACAGTTACACTCAGACAGTTACACTCAGTCACTGACACTCAGACATTTACACTCAGACAGTTACACTCAGACACTGACACTCAGACATTTACACTCAGACAGTTACACTCAGACATTTACACTCATACAGAGACACTCAGACATTTACACTCAGACACTAACACACAGACATTTACACACAGACATTGATAGACGCTGACACTCAGACATTTACACTCGGACACTGACACTCAGACATTTACACTCGGACACTGACACTCAGACATTTACACTCAGACATTTACACTCAGACACTGACACTCAGACATTTACACTCAGACACTGACACTCAGACATTTACACTCAGACATTTACACTCAGACATTTACACTCAGACACTGACACTCAGACATTTACACTCAGACATTTACACTCAGACATTTACACTCAGACATTTACACTCAGACACTGACACTCAGACATTTACACTCAGACAATTACACTCAGACAGTTACACTCAGACACTAACACACAAACATTTACACCCAGACACTGATAGACGCTGACACTCAGACATTTACACTCAGACATTTACACTCGGACACTGACACTCAGACATTTACACTCAGACATGTACACTCAGACAGTGACACTCAGACATTTACACTCAGACATTTACACTCAGACAGTTACACTCAGACAATTACACTCAGACAATTACACTCAGACATTTACACTCGGACATTTACACTCGGACATTTACACTCGGACACTTACACTCAGACATTCAAACTCAGACATTTACACTCAGACATTTACACTCAGACAATTACACTCAGACATTTACACTCGGACACTGACACTCAGACATTTAGACTCAGACATTTACACTCAGACAATTACACTCAGACATTTACACTCAGACATTTACACTCAGACACTGACACTCAGACATTTACACTCAGACATTTACACTCAGACAGTTACACTCAGACACTGACACTCAGACATTTACACTAAGACAGTTACACTCAGACACTGACAGTCAGACACTATTACACTCAGACATTTACACTCAGACATTTACACTCAGACATTTACACTCAGACAATTACACTCAGACACTAACACACACACATTTACACCCAGACACTGATAGACGCTGACACTCGGACACTGACACTCGGACACTGACACTCAGACATTTACACTCAGACAGTTACACTCAGACAGTTACACTCAGACACTGACACTCAGACATATACACTAAGACAGTTACACTCAGACACTGACAGTCAGACACTGACACTCAGACATTTACACTCAGACATTTACACTCAGACATTTACACTCAGACACTAACACACACACATTTACACCCAGACACTGATAGACGCTGACACTCGGACACTGACACTCGGACACTGACACTCAGACATTTACACTCAGACAATTACACTCAGACATTTACACTCAGACACTAACACACACACATTTACACCCAGACACTGATAGACGCTGACACTCGGACACTGACACTCGGACACTGACACTCAGACATTTACACTCAGACAGTTACACTCAGACAGTTACACTCAGACACTGACACTCAGACATTTACACTAAGACAGTTACACTCAGACACTGACAGTCAGACACTGACACTCAGACATTTAAACTCAGACATTTACACTCAGACATTTACACTCAGACATTCACACTCAGACAATTACACTCAGACATTTACACTCAGACACTAACACACACACATTTACACCCAGACACTGATAGACGCTGACACTTGGACACTGACACTCGGACACTGACACTCAGACATTTACACTCAGAAAGTTACACTCAGACAGTTACACTCAGACACTGACACTCAGACATTTACATTAAGACAGTTACACTCAGACACTGACAGTCAGACACTGACACTCAGACATTTAAACTCAGACATTTACACTCAGACAATTACACTCAGAAATTTACACTCAGACAATTACACTCAGACATTTACACTCAGACACTAACACACACACATTTACACCCAGACACTGATAGACGCTGACACTCGGACACTGACACTCGGACACTGACACTCAGACATTTACACTCAGACACTGACACTCAGACATTTACACTCAGACACTGACACTCAAACATTTACACTCAGACATTTACACTCAGACATTTACACTCGGACATTTACACTCGGACACTTACACTCAGACATTCACACTCAGACATTTACACTCAGACATTTACACTCAGACATTTACACTCGGACACTGACACTCAGACATTTACACTCAGACAATTACACTCAGACATTTACACTCAGACATTTACACTCGGACACTGACACTCAGACATTTACACTCAGACATTTACACTCAGACAATTACACTCAGACATTTACACTCAGACAATTACACTCAGACATTTACACTCAGACACTAACACACACACATTTACACCCAGACACTGATAGACGCTGACACTCGGACACTGACACTCGGACACTGACACTCTGACATTTACACTCAGACAATTACACTCAGACAATTACACTCAGACACTAACACACAGACATTTACACCCAGACACTGATAGACGCTGACACTCAGACATTTACACTCAGATATTTACACTCGGACACTGACACTCAGACATTTACACTCAGACACTGACACTCAGACATTTACACTCAGACACTGATGCTCAAACATTTACACTCGGACATTTACACTCAGACATTTACACTCAGACATTTACACTCGGACACTGACACTCAGACACTAACACACAGACATTTACACTCGGACATTTACACTCAGACATTTACACTCAGACAGTTTCACTCAGACATTTACACTCAGACAATTACACTCAGACATTTACACTCAGACAATTACACTCAGACATTTACACTCAGACACTAACACACACACATTTACACCCAGACACTGATAGACGCTGACACTCGGACACTGACACTCGGACACTGACACTCAGACATTTACACTCAGACACTGACACTCAGACATTTACACTCAGACACTGACACTCAAACATTTACACTCAGACATTTACACTCAGACATTTACACTCGGACATTTACACTCGGACACTTACACTCAGACATTCACACTCAGACATTTACACTCAGACATTTACACTCAGACATTTACACTCGGACACTGACACTCAGACATTTACACTCAGACAATTACACTCAGACATTTACACTCGGACACTGACACTCAGACATTTACACTCAGACATTTACACTCAGACAATTACACTCAGACATTTACACTCAGACAATTACACTCAGACATTTACACTCAGACACTAACACACACACATTTACACCCAGACACTGATAGACGCTGACACTCGGACACTGACACTCGGACACTGACACTCAGACATTTACACTCAGACAATTACACTCAGACAATTACACTCAGACACTAACACACAGACATTTACACCCAGACACTGATAGACGCTGACACTCAGACATTTACACTCAGATATTTACACTCGGACACTGACACTCAGACATTTACACTCAGACACTGACACTCAGACATTTACACTCAGACACTGATGCTCAAACATTTACACTCGGACATTTACACTCAGACATTTACACTCAGACATTTACACTCGGACACTGACACTCAGACATTTACATTAAGACAGTTACACTCAGACACTGACAGTCAGACACTGACACTCAGACATTTAAACTCAGACATTTACACTCAGACAATTACACTCAGACATTTACACTAAGACAATTACACTCAGACATTTACACTCAGACACTAACACACACACATTTACACCCAGACACTGATAGACGCTGACACTCGGACACTGACACTCGGACACTGACACTCAGACATTTACACTCAGACACTGACACTCAGACATTTACACTCAGACACTGACACTCAAACATTTACACTCAGACATTTACACTCAGACATTTACACTCAGACATTTACACTCACACACTGATGCTCAAACATTTACACTCGGACACTGACACTCAGACATTTCCACTAAGACAGTTTCACTCAGACACTGACACTCAGACATTTACACTCGGACACTGACACTCAGACATTTACACTCAGATATTTACACTCAGACATTTACACTCAGACACTGACACTCAGACATTTACACTCAGACATTTACACTCGGACATTTACACTCAGACATTTACACTCAGACATTTACACTCAGACATTTACACTCAGACACTAACACACAGACATTTACACCCAGACATTTACACTCAGACAGTTACACTCAGACACTGACACTCAGACACTGACACTCAGACATTTACACTCAGACACTGACACTCAGACATTTACACTCAGACAGTTACACTCAGACACTGACACTCAGACACTGACACTCAGACATTTACACTCGGACACTGACACTCAGACATTTACACTCGGACACTGACACTCAGACATTTACACTCAGACAATTACACTCAGACATTTACACTCAGACACTGACACTCAGACACTGACACTCAGACATTTACACTCAGACATTTATACACAGACATTTACACTCAGTCACTGACACTCAGACAGTTACACTCAGACACTGACACTCAGACATTTACACTCAGACAGTTACACTCAGACAGTTACACTCAGACACTGACACTCAGACATTTACACTCAGACACTGACTCTCAGACATTTACACTCAGACACTGACACTCAGACATTTACACTCAGACACTGACACTCAGACATTTACACTCAGACAGTTTCACTCAGACACTGACACTCAGATATTTACACTCAGACATTTACACTCAGACACTAACACACAGACATTTACACTCAGACACTAACACACAGACATTTACACTCAGACATTTACACTCGGACACTGACACTCAGACATTTACACTCGGACACTCACACTCAGACATTTACACTCGGACACTGACACTCAGACATTTACACTCAGATATTTACACTCAGACATTTACACTCAGACACTGACACTCAGACATTTACACTCAGACACTAACACACAGACATTTACACTCAGACATTTACACTCAGACACTAACACACAGACATTTACACACAGACATTTACACTCAGACATTTACACTCAGACATTTACACTCAGACACTAACACACACACATTTACACCCAGACATTTACACTCAGACACTAACACACAGACATTTACACTCGGACACTTACACTCAGACATTCACACTCAGACATTTACACACAGACATTTACACTCAGACATTTACACTCGGACACTGACACTCGGACACTGACACTCAGACATTTAAACTCAGACAATTACACTCAGACAATTACACTCAGACATTTACACCCAGACACTGATAGACGCTGACACTCAGACATTTAGACTCAGACATTTACACTCGGACACTGACACTCAGACATTTACACTCAGATATTTACACTCAGACAATTACACTCAGACATTTACACTCAGACACTGACACTCAGACATTTACACTCAGACACTGACACTCAGACATTTACACTCAGACATTTCCACTAAGACAGTTACACTCAGAGATTTACACTCGGACATTTACACTCAGACATTTACACTCAGACATTTACACTCAGACACTGACACTCAGACATTTCAACTTAGACAGTTACACGCAGACATTTACACTCGGACATTTACACTCAGACTTTAACACTCAGACACTGACACTCAGACATTTACACTCAGACACTGACACTCAGACAATTACACTCAGACATTTACACTCAGACAATTACACTCAGACATTTAAACTCAGACACTAACACACAGACATTTACACCCAGACACTGATAGACGCTGACACTCGGACACTGACACTCAGACATTTACACTCAGACATTTACACTCAGACAGTTACACTCAGACAATTACACTCAGACAGTTACACTCAGACACTAACACACAGACATTTACACCCAGACACTGATAGACGCTGACACTCAGACATTTACACTCAGACATGTACACTCGGACACTGACACTCAGACATTTACACTCAGACATTTACACTCAGACAGTTACACTCAGACAATTACACTCAGACAATTACACTCAGACACTAACACACAGACATTTACACCCAGACACTGATAGACGCTGACACTCAGACATTTACACTCAGACATTTACACTCGGACACTGACACTCAGACATTTACACTCAGACATTTACACTCGGACACTGACACTCAGACATTTACACTCAGACATTTACACTCAGACACTGATAGACGCTGACACTCAGACATTTACACTCAGACATTTACACTAAGACACTAACACTCAGACATTTACACTCAGACATTTACACTCAGACATTTACACTCAGACATTTACACTCAGACATTTACACTCAGACACTGACACTCAGACATTTACACTCAGACACTGACACTCAGACATTTACACTCAGACATTTACACTTGGACACTGACACTCAGACATTTCCACTTAGACAGTTACACTCAGACATTTACACTCGGACATTTACACTCAGACATTTACGCTCAGTCACTGACACTCAGACATTTACACTCAGACAGTTACACTCAGACATTTACACTCGGACACTGACACTCAGACATTTCCACTAAGACAGTTACACTCAGACATTTACACTCGGACATTTACACTCAGACATTTACACTCAGTCACTGACACTCAGACATTTGCACTCAGACAGTTACTCTCAGACATTTACACTCGGACACTGACACTCAGACATTTCCACTAAGACAGTTACACTCAGACATTTACACTCGGACACTGACACTCAGACATTTCCACTAAGACAGTTACACTCAGACATTTACACTCAGACATTTACACTCAGACATTTACACTCAGACACTGACACTCAGACGTTTCCACTTAGACAGTTACACTTAGACAGTTACACTCAGACATTTACACTCAGACAGTTACACTCAGACATTTACACTCAGTCACTGACCCTCAGACATTTACACTCAGACAGTTACACTCAGACACTGACACTCAGACATTTACACTCAGACACTGACACTCAGACATTTACACTCAGACATTTACACTCAGACACTGACACTCAGACATTTACACTCAGTCACTGACACTCAGACATTTACACTCAGACAGTTACACTCAGACAGTTACACTCAGTCACTGACACTCAGACATTTACACTCAGACAGTTACACTCAGACACTGACACTCAGACATTTACACTCAGTCACTGACACTCAGACATTTACACTCAGACAGTTACACTCAGACATTTACACTCAGACAGAGACACTCAGACATTTACACTCAGACACTAACACACAGACATTTACACACAGACATTGATAGACGCTGACACTCAGACATTTACACTCGGACACTGACACTCAGACATTTACACTCGGACACTGACACTCAGACATTTACACTCAGACATTTACACTCAGACACTGACACTCAGACATTTACACTCAGACAATTACACTCAGACAGTTACACTCAGACACTAACACACAAACATTTACACCCAGACACTGATAGACGCTGACACTCAGACATTTACACTCAGACATTTACACTCGGACACTGACACTCAGACATTTACACTCAGACATGTACACTCAGACACTGACACTCAGACATTTACACTCAGACATTTACACTCAGACAGTTACACTCAGACAATTACACTCAGACACTGACACTCAGACATTTACACTCAGACATTTACACTCAGACATTTACACTCAGACATTTACACTCAGACACTGACACTCAGACATTTACACTCAGACAATTACACTCAGACAGTTACACTCAGACACTAACACACAAACATTTACACCCAGACACTGATAGACGCTGACACTCAGACATTTACACTCAGACATTTACACTCGGACACTGACACTCAGACATTTACACTCAGACATTTACACTCAGACATTTAGACTCGGACACTGACACTCAGACATTTCCACTAAGACAATTACACTCAGACATTTACACTCGGACATTTACACTTGGATATTTACACTCAGACACTAACACTCAGACATTTACACTCGGACATTTACACTCAGACATTTACACTCAGACAATTACACTCAGACATTTACACTCGGACACTGACACTCAGACATTTCCACTCAGACATTTCCACTCAGACAATTACACTCAGACATTTACACTCAGACACTAACACACACACATTTACACCCAGACACTGATTGACGCTGACACTCGGACACTGACACTCGGACACTGACACTCAGACATTTAAACTCAGACAATTACACTCAGACAATTACACTCAGACATTTACACCCAGACACTGATAGACGCTGACACTCAGACATTTAGACTCAGACATTTACACTCGGACACTGACACTCAGACATTTACACTCAGACACTGACACTCAGACATTTACACTCAGACATTTCCACTAAGACAGTTACACTCAGAGATTTACACTCGGACATTTACACTCAGACATTTACACTCAGACATTTACACTCAGACACTGACACTCAGACATTTCAACTTAGACAGTTACACGCAGACATTTACACTCGGACATTTACACTCAGACTTTAACACTCAGACACTGACACTCAGACATTTACACTCAGACACTGACACTCAGACAATTACACTCAGACATTTACACTCAGACAATTACACTCAGACATTTAAACTCAGACACTAACACACAGACATTTACACCCAGACACTGATAGACGCTGACACTCGGACACTGACACTCAGACATTTACACTCAGACATTTACACTCAGACAGTTACACTCAGACAATTACACTCAGACAGTTACACTCAGACACTAACACACAGACATTTACACCCAGACACTGATAGACGCTGACACTCAGACATTTACACTCAGACATGTACACTCGGACACTGACACTCAGACATTTACACTCAGACATTTACACTCAGACAGTTACACTCAGACAATTACACTCAGACAATTACACTCAGACACTAACACACAGACATTTACACCCAGACACTGATAGACGCTGACACTCAGACATTTACACTCAGACATTTACACTCGGACACTGACACTCAGACATTTACACTCAGACATTTACACTCGGACACTGACACTCAGACATTTACACTCAGACATTTACACTCAGACACTGATAGACGCTGACACTCAGACATTTACACTCAGACATTTACACTAAGACACTAACACTCAGACATTTACACTCAGACATTTACACTCAGACATTTACACTCAGACATTTACACTCAGACATTTACACTCAGACACTGACACTCAGACATTTACACTCAGACACTGACACTCAGACATTTACACTCAGACATTTACACTTGGACACTGACACTCAGACATTTCCACTTAGACAGTTACACTCAGACATTTACACTCGGACATTTACACTCAGACATTTACGCTCAGTCACTGACACTCAGACATTTACACTCAGACAGTTACACTCAGACATTTACACTCGGACACTGACACTCAGACATTTCCACTAAGACAGTTACACTCAGACATTTACACTCGGACATTTACACTCAGACATTTACACTCAGTCACTGACACTCAGACATTTGCACTCAGACAGTTACTCTCAGACATTTACACTCGGACACTGACACTCAGACATTTCCACTAAGACAGTTACACTCAGACATTTACACTCGGACACTGACACTCAGACATTTCCACTAAGACAGTTACACTCAGACATTTACACTCAGACATTTACACTCAGACATTTACACTCAGACACTGACACTCAGACGTTTCCACTTAGACAGTTACACTTAGACAGTTACACTCAGACATTTACACTCAGACAGTTACACTCAGACATTTACACTCAGTCACTGACCCTCAGACATTTACACTCAGACAGTTACACTCAGACACTGACACTCAGACATTTACACTCAGACACTGACACTCAGACATTTACACTCAGACATTTACACTCAGACAATGACACTCAGACATTTACACTCAGACACTGACACTCAGACATTTACACTCAGACATTTACACTCAGACATTTACACTCAGACATTTACACTCAGACACTGAAACTCAGACATTTACACTCATTTACACTCAGACATTTACACTCAGTCACTGACACTCAGACATTTACACTCAGACAATTACACTCAGACACTGACACTCAGACATTTACACTCAGACAGTTACACTCAGACACTGACACTCAGACACTGACACTCAGACATTTACACTCGGACACTGACACTCAGACATTTACACTCGGACACTGACACTCAGACATTTACACTCAGACACTGATGCTCAAACATTTACACTCAGACATTTACACTCAGACATTTACACTCAGACATTTACACTCAGACACTGAAACTCAGACATTTACACTCAGACATTTACACTCAGACATTTACACTCAGACACTGAAACTCAGACATTTACACTCATTTACACTCAGACATTTACACTCAGTCACTGACACTCAGACATTTACACTCAGACAATTACACTCAGACACTGACACTCAGACATTTACACTCAGACAGTTACACTCAGACACTGACACTCAGACACTGACACTCAGACATTTACACTCGGACACTGACACTCAGACATTTACACTCAGACACTGACACTCAGACATTTACACTCAGACACTGATGCTCAAACATTTACACTCAGACATTTACACTCAGACATTTACACTCAGACAATTACACTCAGATATTTACACTCAGACAATTACACTCAGACATTTACACTCGGACACTGACACTCAGACATTTACACTCAGACATTTACACTCAGACACTGACACTCAGACATTTACACTCAGACATTTACACTCAGACACTGACACTCAGACATTTACACTCAGACAGTTACACTCAGACAGTTACACTCAGTCACTGACACTCAGACATTTACACTAAGACAGTTTCACTCAGACACTGACACTCAGACATTTACACTCAGACAGTTACACTCAGACAGTTACACTCAGACACTGACACTCAGACACTGACACTCAGACATTTACACTCAGACACTGACACTCAGACATTTACACTCAGACATTTACACTCAGACATTGACACTCAGACATTTACACTCAGACACTGACACTCAGACATTTACACTCAATTACTCTCAGACATTTACACTCAGACATTTACACTCAGTCACTGACACTCAGACATTTACACTCAGACACTGACACTCAGACATTTACACTCAGACACTGACACTCAGACATTTACACTCAGACACTGACACTCAGACATTTACACTCAGACATTTACACTCAGACATTTAGACTCGGACACTGACACTCAGACATTTCCACTAAGACAATTACACTCAGACATTTACACTCGGACATTTACACTTGGATATTTACACTCAGACACTAACACTCAGACATTTACACTCGGACATTTACACTCAGACATTTACACTCAGACAATTACACTCAGACATTTACACTCGGACACTGACACTCAGACATTTCCACTCAGACATTTCCACTCAGACAATTACACTCAGACATTTACACTCAGACACTAACACACACACATTTACACCCAGACACTGATTGACGCTGACACTCGGACACTGACACTCGGACACTGACACTCAGACATTTAAACTCAGACAATTACACTCAGACAATTACACTCAGACATTTACACCCAGACACTGATAGACGCTGACACTCAGACATTTAGACTCAGACATTTACACTCGGACACTGACACTCAGACATTTACACTCAGATATTTACACTCAGACAATTACACTCAGACATTTACACTCAGACACTGACACTCAGACATTTACACTCAGACACTGACACTCAGACATTTACACTCAGACATTTCCACTAAGACAGTTACACTCAGAGATTTACACTCGGACATTTACACTCAGACATTTACACTCAGACATTTACACTCAGACACTGACACTCAGACATTTCAACTTAGACAGTTACACGCAGACATTTACACTCGGACATTTACACTCAGACTTTAACACTCAGACACTGACACTCAGACATTTACACTCAGACACTGACACTCAGACAATTACACTCAGACATTTACACTCAGACAATTACACTCAGACATTTAAACTCAGACACTAACACACAGACATTTACACCCAGACACTGATAGACGCTGACACTCGGACACTGACACTCAGACATTTACACTCAGACATTTACACTCAGACAGTTACACTCAGACAATTACACTCAGACAGTTACACTCAGACACTAACACACAGACATTTACACCCAGACACTGATAGACGCTGACACTCAGACATTTACACTCAGACATGTACACTCGGACACTGACACTCAGACATTTACACTCAGACATTTACACTCAGACAGTTACACTCAGACAATTACACTCAGACAATTACACTCAGACACTAACACACAGACATTTACACCCAGACACTGATAGACGCTGACACTCAGACATTTACACTCAGACATTTACACTCGGACACTGACACTCAGACATTTACACTCAGACATTTACACTCGGACACTGACACTCAGACATTTACACTCAGACATTTACACTCAGACACTGATAGACGCTGACACTCAGACATTTACACTCAGACATTTACACTAAGACACTAACACTCAGACATTTACACTCAGACATTTACACTCAGACATTTACACTCAGACATTTACACTCAGACATTTACACTCAGACACTGACACTCAGACATTTACACTCAGACACTGACACTCAGACATTTACACTCAGACATTTACACTTGGACACTGACACTCAGACATTTCCACTTAGACAGTTACACTCAGACATTTACACTCGGACATTTACACTCAGACATTTACGCTCAGTCACTGACACTCAGACATTTACACTCAGACAGTTACACTCAGACATTTACACTCGGACACTGACACTCAGACATTTCCACTAAGACAGTTACACTCAGACATTTACACTCGGACATTTACACTCAGACATTTACACTCAGTCACTGACACTCAGACATTTGCACTCAGACAGTTACTCTCAGACATTTACACTCGGACACTGACACTCAGACATTTCCACTAAGACAGTTACACTCAGACATTTACACTCGGACACTGACACTCAGACATTTCCACTAAGACAGTTACACTCAGACATTTACACTCAGACATTTACACTCAGACATTTACACTCAGACACTGACACTCAGACGTTTCCACTTAGACAGTTACACTTAGACAGTTACACTCAGACATTTACACTCAGACAGTTACACTCAGACATTTACACTCAGTCACTGACCCTCAGACATTTACACTCAGACAGTTACACTCAGACACTGACACTCAGACATTTACACTCAGACACTGACACTCAGACATTTACACTCAGACATTTACACTCAGACACTGACACTCAGACATTTACACTCAGTCACTGACACTCAGACATTTACACTCAGACAGTTACACTCAGACAGTTACACTCAGTCACTGACACTCAGACATTTACACTCAGACAGTTACACTCAGACACTGACACTCAGACATTTACACTCAGTCACTGACACTCAGACATTTACACTCAGACAGTTACACTCAGACATTTACACTCAGACAGAGACACTCAGACATTTACACTCAGACACTAACACACAGACATTTACACACAGACATTGATAGACGCTGACACTCAGACATTTACACTCGGACACTGACACTCAGACATTTACACTCGGACACTGACACTCAGACATTTACACTCAGACATTTACACTCAGACACTGACACTCAGACATTTACACTCAGACAATTACACTCAGACAGTTACACTCAGACACTAACACACAAACATTTACACCCAGACACTGATAGACGCTGACACTCAGACATTTACACTCAGACATTTACACTCGGACACTGACACTCAGACATTTACACTCAGACATGTACACTCAGACACTGACACTCAGACATTTACACTCAGACATTTACACTCAGACAGTTACACTCAGACAATTACACTCAGACACTGACACTCAGACATTTACACTCAGACATTTACACTCAGACATTTACACTCAGACATTTACACTCAGACACTGACACTCAGACATTTACACTCAGACAATTACACTCAGACAGTTACACTCAGACACTAACACACAAACATTTACACCCAGACACTGATAGACGCTGACACTCAGACATTTACACTCAGACATTTACACTCGGACACTGACACTCAGACATTTACACTCAGACATGTACACTCAGACACTGACACTCAGACATTTACACTCAGACATTTACACTCAGACAGTTACACTCAGACAATTACACTCAGACACTGACACTCAGACATTTACACTCAGACATTTACACTCAGACAATTACACTCAGACATTTACACTCAGACACTGACACTCAGACATTTACACTCAGACATGTACACTCAGACACTGACACTCAGACATTTACACTCAGACATTTACACTCAGACACTGACACTCAGACATTTACACTCAGACATTTACACTCAGTCACTGACACTCAGACATTTACACTCAGACAGTTACACTCAGACAGTTACACTCAGACACTGACACTCAGACATTTACACTAAGACAGTTACACTCAGACACTGACAGTCAGACACTGACACGCAGACATTTACACTCAGACATTTACACTCAGACATTTACACTCGGACACTGACACTCAGACATTTCCACTTAGACAGTTACACTCGGACATTTACACTCAGACATTTACGCTCAGTCACTGACACTCAGACATTTACACTCAGACAGTTACACTCAGACATTTACACTCGGACACTGACACTCAGACATTTCCACTAAGACAGTTACACTCAGACATTTACACTCGGACATTTACACTCAGACATTTACACTCAGTCACTGACACTCAGACATTTACACTCAGACAGTTACACTCAGACATTTACACTCGGACACTGACACTCAGACATTTCCACTAAGACAGTTACACTCAGACATTTACACTCGGACACTGACACTCAGACATTTCCACTAAGACAGTTACACTCAGACATTTACACTCAGACATTTACACTCAGACATTTACACTCAGACACTGACACTCAGACGTTTCCACTTAGACAGTTACACTTACACAGTTACACTCAGACATTTACACTCAGTCACTGACCCTCAGACATTTACACTCAGACAGTTACACTCAGACACTGACACTCAGACATTTACACTACGACATTTACACTCAGACACTGACACTCAGACATTTACACTCAGACATTTACACTCAGACAGTTACACTCAGACATTTACACTCAAACATTTACACTCAGACATTTACAGTCAGACACTGACACTCAGACATTTACACTCATTTACACTCAGACATTTACACTCAGTCACTGACACTCAGACATTTACACTCAGACAGTTACACTCAGACACTGACACTCAGACATTTACACTAAGACAGTTTCACTCAGACACTGACACTCAGATATTTATACTCAGACACTGACACTCAGACATTTACACTCAGACATTTACACTCAGACATTTACACTCAGACACTGACACTCAGACATTTACACTCAGACATTTACACTCAGACATTTACACTCAGACACTGACACTCAGACATTTACACTCAGTCACTGACACTCAGACATTTACACTCAGACAGTTACACTCAGACAGTTACACTCAGACACTGACACTCAGACATTTACACTCAGTCACTGACACTCAGACATTTACACTCAGACAGTTACACTCAGACATTTACACTCGGACACTGACAATCAGATATTTACACTCAGACAGTTTCACTCATCGACTGACACTCAGATATTTACACTCAGAGATTTACACTCAGACATTTACACTCAGACACTGACACTCAGATATTTACACTCAGACATTTACACTCAGACACTGATGCTCAAACATTTACACTCGGACGTTTACACTCAGACATTTACACTCGGACACTGACACTCAGACATTTACACTCGGACACTGACACTCAGACATTTACACTCAGACATTTACACTCAGACACTGATGCTCAAACATTTACACTCGGACATTTACACTCAGACATTTACACTCGGACACTGACACTCAGACAGTTACACTTAGACACTGACACTCAGACATTTACACTCAGACACTGATGCTCAAACATTTACACTCAGACCCTGACACTCAAACATTTACACTCAGACATTTACACTCAGACATTTACACTCAGACATTTACACTCAGACAATTACACTCAGACATTTACACTCGGACACTGACACTCAGACATTTACACTCAGACAATTTCACTCAGACAATTACACTCAGACACTAACACACAGACATTTACACCCAGACACTGATAGACGCTGACACTCAGACATTTACACTCAGACATTTACACTCGGACACTGACACTCAGACATTTACACTCAGACACTGACACTCAGACATTTACACTCAGACATTTACACTCAGACATTTACACTCGGACACTGTCACTCAGACATTTACAATCGGACACTGACACTCAGACATTTACACTCGGACACTCACACTCAGACATTTACACTCAGACAGTTTCACTCAGACACTGACACTCAGATATTTACACTCAGACATTTACACTCAGACACTGACACTCAGACATTTACACTCAGACACTAACACACAGACATTTACACTCGGACATTTACACTCAGACATTTACACTCAGACATTTACACTCAGACACTAACACACAGACATTTACACCCAAACATTTACACTCAGACACTAACACACAGACATTTACACTCAGACATTTACACTCAGACATTTACACTCGGACACTGACACTCAGACATTTACACTCGGACACTGACACTCAGACATTTCCACTAAGACAGGTTCACTCAGACACTGACACTCAGATATTTACACTCAGACATTTACACTCAGACACTGATGCTCAAACATTTACACTCGGACACTGACACTCAGACATTTCCACTGAGACAGTTTCACTCAGACACTGACACTCAGATATTTACACTCAGACAGTTACACTCAGACACTGATGCTCAAACATTTACACTCAGACCCTAACACTCAAACATTTACACTCAGACATTTACACTCAGACATTTACACTCAGACATTTACACTCAGACAATTACACTCAGACACTAACACACACACATTTACACCCAGACACTGATAGACGCTGACACTCGGACACTGACACTCGGACACTGACACTCAGACATTTACACTCAGACAGTTACACTCAGACACTGACACTCAGACATTTACACTAAGACAGTTACACTCAGACACTGACAGTCAGACACTGACACTCAGACATTTACACTCAGACATTTACACTCAGACAATTACACTCAGACATTTACACTCGGACACTGACACTCAGACATTTACACTCAGACAATTACACACAGACATTTACACCCAGACACTGATAGACGCTGACACTCGGACAGTGACACTCAGACATTTACACTCAGACATTTACACTCAGACAATTACACTCAGACAATTACACTCAGACATTTACACTCGGACATTTACACTTGGACATTTACACTCGGACACTTACACTCAGACATTCAAACTCAGACATTTACACTCAGACATTTACACTCAGACAATTACACTCAGACATTTACACTCGGACACTGACACTCAGACATTTACACTCAGACATTTACACTCAGACAATTACACTCAGACATTTACACTCAGACATTTACACTCGGACACTGACACTCAGACATTTACACTCAGACATTTACACTCAGACAGTTACACTCAGACACTGACACTCAGACATTTACACTAAGACAGTTACACTCAGACACTGACAGTCAGACACTATTACACTCAGACATTTACACTCAGACATTTACACTCAGTCATTTACACTCAGACAATTACACTCAGACACTAACACACACACATTTACACCCAGACACTGATAGACGCTGACACTCGGACACTGACACTCGGACACTGACACTCAGACATTTACACTCAGACAGTTACACTCAGACAGTTACACTCAGACACTGACACTCAGACATTTACACTAAGACAGTTACACTCAGACACTGACAGTCAGACACTGACACTCAGACATTTACACTCAGACATTTACACTCAGACATTTACACTCAGACATTTACACTCAGACAATTACACTCAGACATTTACACTCAGACAATAACACACACACATTTACACCCAAACACTGATAGACGCTGACACTCGGACACTGACACTCGGACACTGACACTCAGACATTTACACTCAGACATTTACACTCAGACATTTACACTCAGACAATTACACTCAGACACTAACACACACACATTTACACCCAGACACTGATAGACGCTGACACTCGGACAGTGACACTCGGACACTGACACTCAGACATTTACACTCAGACAGTTACACTCAGACAGTTACACTCAGACACTGACACTCAGACATTTACATTAAGACAGTTACACTCAGACACTGACAGTCAGACACTGACACTCAGACATTTAAACTCAGACATTTACACTCAGACAATTACACTCAGACATTTACACTCAGACAATTACACTCAGACAATTACACTCAGACACTAACACACACACATTTACACCCAGACACTGATAGACGCTGACACTCGGACACTGACACTCGGACACTGACACTCAGACATTTACACTCAGACACTGACACTCAGACATTTACACTCAGACACTGATGCTCAAACATTTACACTCAGACACTGACACTCAAACATTTACACTCAGACATTTACACTCAGACATTTACACTCGGACATTTACACTCGGACACTTACACTCAGACATTCACACTCAGACATTTACACTCAGACATTTACACTCAGACATTTACACTCGGACACTGACACTCAGACATTTACACTCAGACATTTACACTCAGACAATTACACTCAGACATTTACACTCAGACATTTACACTCGGACACTTACACTCAGACATTTACACTCAGACATTTACACTCAGACAATTACACTCAGACATTTACACTCAGACACTGATGCTCAAACATTTACACTCGGACACTGACACTCAGACATTTCCACTAAGACAGTTTCACTCAGACACTCACACTCAGATATTTACACTCAGACAGTTACACTCAGACACTGACACTCAGACATTTACACTCAGACCCTAACACTCAAACATTTACACTCAGACATTTACACTCAGACATTTACACTCAGACATTTACACTCAGACATTTACACTCGGACACTGACACTCAGACATTTACACTCAGACATTTACACTCAGACAATTACACACAGACATTTACACCCAGACACTGATAGACGCTGACACTCGGACACTGACACTCAGACATTTACACTCAGACATTCACACTCAGACATTTACACTCAGATATTTACACTCGGACACTGACACTCAGACATTTACACTCAGACACTGACACTCAGACATTTACACTCAGACACTGATGCTCAAACATTTACACTCGGACATTTACACTCAGACATTTACACTCAGACATTTACACTCGGACACTGACACTCAGACATTTACACTCAGACAGTTTCACTCAGACACTGACACTCAGATATTTACACTCAGACATTTACACTCAGACACTAACACACAGACATTTACACTCGGACATTTACACTCAGACATTTACACTCGGACATTTACACTCAGACATTTACACTCAGACATTTACACTCAGACACTAACACAGACATTTACACTCAGACATTTACACTCGGACACTGACACTCAGACATTTACACTCGGACACTGACACTCAGACATTTACACTCAGACAGTTTCACTCAGACACTGACACTCAGATATTTACACTCAGACATTTACTCTCAGACACTAACACACAGACATTTACACTCGGACATTTACACTCGGACATTTACACTCAGACTTTTACACTCAGACACTAACACACAGACATTTACACTCAGATATTTACACTCGGACACTGACACTCAGACATTTACACTCGGACACTCACACTCAGACATTTACACTCAGACAGTTTCACTCAGACACTGACACTCAGATATTTACACTCAGACATTTACACTCAGACACTAACACACAGACATTTACACTCGGACATTTACACTCAGACATTTACACTCAGACATTTACACTCAGACACTAACACACAGACATTTACACTCAGACATTTACACTCGGACACTGACACTCAGACATTTACACTCGGACACTGACACTCAGACATTTACACTCAGACAGTTTCACTCAGACACTGACACTCAGATATTTACACTCAGACATTTACACTCAGACACTAACACACAGACATTTACACTCGGACATTTACACTCAGACATTTACACTCAGACATTTACACTCAGACACTAACACACAGACATTTACACCCAGACATTTACACTCAGACACTAACACACAGACATTTACACTCAGACATTTACACTCGGACACTGACACTCAGACATTTACACTCGGACACTGACACTCAGACATTTCCACTAAGACAGATTCACTCAGACACTGACACTCAGATATTTACACTCAGACAGTTACACTCAGACACTGACACTCAGACATTTACACTCAGACACTGATGCTCAAACATTTACACTCAGACCCTAACACTCAAACATTTACACTCAGACATTTACACTCAGACATTTACACTCAGACAATTACACTCAGACATTTACACTCAGACAATTACACTCAGACATTTACACTCAGACATTTACACTCAGACAATTACACTCAGACATTTACACTCGGACACTGACACTCAGACATTTACACTCAGACATTTACACTCAGACAATTACACACAGACATTTACACCCAGACACTGATAGACGCTGACACTCGGACACTGACACTCAGACATTTACACTCAGACATTTACACTCAGACAATTACACTCAGACAATTACACTCAGACATTTACAATCGGACACTTACACTCAGACATTCACACTCAGACATTTACACTCAGACATTTACACTCAGACAATTACACTCAGACATTTACACTCAGATATTTTCACTCGGACACTGACACTCAGACATTTACACTCAGACACTGACACTCAGACATTTACACTCAGACACTGATGCTCAAACATTTACACTCGGACATTTACACTCAGACATTTACACTCAGACATTTACACTCGGACACTGACACTCAGACATTTACACTCAGACATTCACACTCAGACATTTACACTCAGACATTTACACTCGGACACTGACACTCAGACATTTACACTCAGACATTCACACTCAGACATTTACACTCAGACATTTACACTCGGACACTGACACTCAGACAATTACACTCAGACATTTACACTCAGACACTAACACACACACATTTACACCCAGACACTGATAGACGCTAACACTCGGACACTGACACTCAGACATTTACACTCAGAAAATTACACTCAGACAATTACACTCAGACACTAACACACAGACATTTACACCCAGACACTGATAGACGCTGACACTCAGACATTTACACTCAGATATTTACACTCGGACACTGACACTCAGACATTTACACTCAGACACTGATGCTCAAACATTTACACTCGGACATTTACACTCAGATATTTACACTCAGACATTTACACTCGGACACTGACACTCAGACATTTACACTCAGACAGTTTCACTCAGACACTTACACTCAGATATTTACACTCAGACATTTACACTCAGACACTAACACACAGACATTTACACTCAGACATTTACACTCAGACATTTACACTCAGACATTTACACTCAGACACTAACACACAGACATTTACACTCAGACATTTACACTCGGACACTGACACTCAGACATTTACACTCGGACAGTTTCACTCAGACACTGACACTCAGATATTTACACTCAGACATTTACACTCAGACATTTACACTCAGACACTAACACACAGACATTTACACTCGGACATTTACACTCAGACATTTACACTCAGACATTTACACTCGGACACTGACACTCAGACATTTACACTCAGACAGTTTCACTCAGACACTGACACTCAGATATTTACACTCAGACATTTACACTCAGACACTAACACACAGACATTTACACTCGGACATTTACACTCAGACATTTACACTCGGACATTTACACTCAGACATTTACACTCAGACATTTACACTCAGACACTAACACAGACATTTACACTCAGACATTTACACTCGGACACTGACACTCAGACATTTACACTCGGACACTGACACTCAGACATTTACACTCAGACAGTTTCACTCAGACACTGACACTCAGATATTTACACTCAGACATTTACTCTCAGACACTAACACACAGACATTTACACTCGGACATTTACACTCGGACATTTACACTCAGACATTTACACTCAGACACTAACACACAGACATTTACACTCAGATATTTACACTCGGACACTGACACTCAGACATTTACACTCGGACACTCACACTCAGACATTTACACTCAGACAGTTTCACTCAGACACTGACACTCAGATATTTACACTCAGACATTTACACTCAGACACTAACACACAGACATTTACACTCGGACATTTACACTCAGACATTTACACTCAGACATTTACACTCAGACACTAACACACAGACATTTACA
The DNA here is from genome assembly GCF_019097595.1 of Hemibagrus wyckioides. Lineage (NCBI taxonomy): Eukaryota > Metazoa > Chordata > Actinopteri > Siluriformes > Bagridae > Hemibagrus > Hemibagrus wyckioides. Next base: position 386,255 of record NC_080733.1, on the reverse strand, counting down.
CCCAGACATTTACACTCAGACACTAACACACAGACATTTACACTCAGACATTTACACTCGGACACTGACACTCAGACATTTACACTCGGACACTGACACTCAGACATTTCCACTAAGACAGATTCACTCAGACACTGACACTCAGATATTTACACTCAGACAGTTACACTCAGACACTGACACTCAGACATTTACACTCAGACACTGATGCTCAAACATTTACACTCAGACCCTAACACTCAAACATTTACACTCAGACATTTACACTCAGACATTTACACTCAGACAATTACACTCAGACATTTACACTCAGACAATTACACTCAGACATTTACACTCAGACATTTACACTCAGACAATTACACTCAGACATTTACACTCGGACACTGACACTCAGACATTTACACTCAGACATTTACACTCAGACAATTACACACAGACATTTACACCCAGACACTGATAGACGCTGACACTCGGACACTGACACTCAGACATTTACACTCAGACATTTACACTCAGACAATTACACTCAGACAATTACACTCAGACATTTACAATCGGACACTTACACTCAGACATTCACACTCAGACATTTACACTCAGACATTTACACTCAGACAATTACACTCAGACATTTACACTCAGATATTTTCACTCGGACACTGACACTCAGACATTTACACTCAGACACTGACACTCAGACATTTACACTCAGACACTGATGCTCAAACATTTACACTCGGACATTTACACTCAGACATTTACACTCAGACATTTACACTCGGACACTGACACTCAGACATTTACACTCAGACATTCACACTCAGACATTTACACTCAGACATTTACACTCGGACACTGACACTCGGACATTTACACTCAGACATTCACACTCAGACATTTACACTCAGACATTTACACTCGGACACTGACACTCAGACATTTACACTCAGACATTTACACTCAGACAATTACACTCAGACATTTACACTCAGACACTAACACACACACATTTACACCCAGACACTGATAGACGCTGACACTCGGACACTGACACTCAGACATTTACACTCAGAAAATTACACTCAGACAATTACACTCAGACACTAACACACAGACATTTACACCCAGACACTGATAGACGCTGACACTCAGACATTTACACTCAGATATTTACACTCGGACACTGACACTCAGACATTTACACTCAGACACTGATGCTCAAACATTTACACTCGGACATTTACACTCAGATATTTACACTCAGACATTTACACTCGGACACTGACACTCAGACATTTACACTCAGACAGTTTCACTCAGACACTTACACTCAGATATTTACACTCAGACATTTACACTCAGACACTAACACACAGACATTTACACTCAGACATTTACACTCAGACATTTACACTCAGACATTTACACTCAGACACTAACACACAGACATTTACACTCAGACATTTACACTCGGACACTGACACTCAGACATTTACACTCGGACAGTTTCACTCAGACACTGACACTCAGATATTTACACTCAGACATTTACACTCAGACATTTACACTCAGACACTAACACACAGACATTTACACTCAGACATTTACACTCAGACATTTACACTCAGACACTGAAACTCAGACATTTACACTCATTTACACTCAGACATTTACACTCAGTCACTGACACTCAGACATTTACACTCAGACAATTACACTCAGACACTGACACTCAGACATTTACACTCAGACAGTTACACTCAGACACTGACACTCAGACACTGACACTCAGACATTTACACTCGGACACTGACACTCAGACATTTACACTCGGACACTGACACTCAGACATTTACACTCAGACACTGATGCTCAAACATTTACACTCAGACATTTACACTCAGACATTTACACTCAGACAATTACACTCAGATGTTTACACTCAGACAATTACACTCAGACATTTACACTCGGACACTGACACTCAGACATTTACACTCAGACATTTACACTCAGACACTGACACTCAGACATTTACACTCAGACATTTACACTCAGACACTGACACTCAGACATTTACACTCAGACAGTTACACTCAGACAGTTACACTCAGTCACTGACACTCAGACATTTACACTAAGACAGTTTCACTCAGACACTGACACTCAGACATTTACACTCAGACAGTTACACTCAGACAGTTACACTCAGACACTGACACTCAGACATTTACACTCAGTCACTGACACTCAGACATTTACACTCAGACACTGACACTCAGACATTTACACTCAGACACTGACACTCAGACATTTACACTCAGACACTGACACTCAGACATTTACACTCAGACATTTACACTCAGACATTTAGACTCGGACACTGACACTCAGACATTTCCACTAAGACAATTACACTCAGACATTTACACTCGGACATTTACACTTGGATATTTACACTCAGACACTAACACTCAGACATTTACACTCAGACATTTACACTCAGACATTTACACTCAGACAATTACACTCAGACATTTACAATCGGACACTGACACTCAGACATTTCCACTCAGACATTTCCACTCAGACAATTACACTCAGACATTTACACTCAGACACTAACACACACACATTTACACCCAGACACTGATTGACGCTGACACTCGGACACTGACACTCGGACACTGACACTCAGACATTTAAACTCAGACAATTACACTCAGACAATTACACTCAGACATTTACACCCAGACACTGATAGACGCTGACACTCAGACATTTAGACTCAGACATTTACACTCGGACACTGACACTCAGACATTTACACTCAGATATTTACACTCAGACAATTACACTCAGACATTTACACTCAGACACTGACACTCAGACATTTACACTCAGACACTGACACTCAGACATTTACACTCAGACATTTCCACTAAGACAGTTACACTCAGAGATTTACACTCGGACATTTACACTCAGACATTTACACTCAGACATTTACACTCAGACACTGACACTCAGACATTTCAACTTAGACAGTTACACGCAGACTTTAACACTCAGACACTGACACTCAGACATTTACACTCAGACACTGACACTCAGACAATTACAATCAGACATTTACACTCAGACAATTACACTCAGACATTTAAACTCAGACACTAACACACAGACATTTACACCCAGACACTGATAGACGCTGACACTCGGACACTGACACTCAGACATTTACACTCAGACATTTACACTCAGACAGTTACACTCAGACAATTACACTCAGACAGTTACACTCAGACACTAACACACAGACATTTACACCCAGACACTGATAGACGCTGACACTCAGACATTTACACTCAGACATGTACACTCGGACACTGACACTCAGACATTTACACTCAGACATTTACACTCAGACAGTTACACTCAGACAATTACACTCAGACAATTACACTCAGACACTAACACACAGACATTTACACCCAGACACTGATAGACGCTGACACTCAGACATTTTACACTCAGACATTTACACTCGGACACTGACACTCAGACATTTACACTCAGACATTTACACTCGGACACTGACACTCAGACATTTACACTCAGACATTTACACTCAGACACTGATAGACGCTGACACTCAGACATTTACACTCAGACATTTACACTAAGACACTAACACTCAGACATTTACACTCAGACATTTACACTCAGACATTTACACTCAGACATTTACACTCAGACACTGACACTCAGACATTTACACTCAGACACTGACACTCAGACATTTACACTCAGACATTTACACTTGGACACTGACACTCAGACATTTCCACTTAGACAGTTACACTCAGACATTTACACTCGGACATTTACACTCAGACATTTACGCTCAGTCACTGACACTCAGACATTTACACTCAGACAGTTACACTCAGACATTTACACTCGGACACTGACACTCAGACATTTCCACTAAGACAGTTACACTCAGACATTTACACTCAGACATTTACACTCAGACATTTACACTCAGACACTGACACTCAGACGTTTCCACTTAGACAGTTACACTTAGACAGTTACACTCAGACATTTACACTCAGACATTTACACTCAGACACTGACACTCAGACACTGACACTCAGTCACGGACACTCAGACATTTACACTCAGACAGTTACACTCAGACATTTACACTCAGTCACTGACCCTCAGACATTTACACTCAGACAGTTACACTCAGACACTGACACTCAGACATTTACACTCAGACACTGACACTCAGACATTTACACTCAGACATTTACACTCAGACACTGACACTCAGACATTTACACTCAGTCACTGACACTCAGACATTTACACTCAGACAGTTACACTCAGACAGTTACACTCAGTCACTGACACTCAGACATTTACACTCAGACAGTTACACTCAGACACTGACACTCAGACATTTACACTCAGTCACTGACACTCAGACATTTACACTCAGACAGTTACACTCAGACATTTACACTCAGACAGAGACACTCAGACATTTACACTCAGACACTAACACACAGACATTTACACACAGACATTGATAGACGCTGACACTCAGACATTTACACTCGGACACTGACACTCAGACATTTACACTCGGACACTGACACTCAGACATTTACACTCAGACATTTACACTCAGACACTGACACTCAGACATTTACACTCAGACACTGACACTCAGACATTTACACTCAGACAATTACACTCAGACAGTTACACTCAGACACTAACACACAAACATTTACACCCAGACACTGATAGACGCTGACACTCAGACATTTACACTCAGACATTTACACTCGGACACTGACACTCAGACATTTACACTCAGACATGTACACTCAGACACTGACACTCAGACATTTACACTCAGACATTTACACTCAGACAGTTACACTCAGACAATTACACTCAGACACTGACACTCAGACATTTACACTCAGACATTTACACTCAGACATTTACACTCAGACATTTACACTCAGACACTGACACTCAGACATTTACACTCAGACAATTACACTCAGACAGTTACACTCAGACACTAACACACAAACATTTACACCCAGACACTGATAGACGCTGACACTCAGACATTTACACTCAGACATTTACACTCGGACACTGACACTCAGACATTTACACTCAGACATGTACACTCAGACACTGACACTCAGACATTTACACTCAGACATTTACACTCAGACAGTTACACTCAGACAATTACACTCAGACACTGACACTCAGACATTTACACTCAGACATTTACACTCAGACACTGACACTCAGACATTTACACTCAGACATGTACACTCAGACACTGACACTCAGACATTTACACTCAGACATTTACACTCAGACACTGACACTCAGACATTTACACTCAGACATTTACACTCAGTCACTGACACTCAGACATTTACACTCAGACAGTTACACTCAGACAGTTACACTCAGACACTGACACTCAGACATTTACACTAAGACAGTTACACTCAGACACTGACAGTCAGACACTGACACTCAGACATTTACACTCAGACATTTACACTCAGACATTTACACTCGGACACTGACACTCAGACATTTCCACTTAGACAGTTACACTCGGACATTTACACTCAGACATTTACGCTCAGTCACTGACACTCAGACATTTACACTCAGACAGTTACACTCAGACATTTACACTCGGACACTGACACTCAGACATTTCCACTAAGACAGTTACACTCAGACATTTACACTCGGACATTTACACTCAGACATTTACACTCAGTCACTGACACTCAGACATTTACACTCAGACAGTTACACTCAGACATTTACACTCGGACACTGACACTCAGACATTTCCACTAAGACAGTTACACTCAGACATTTACACTCGGACACTGACACTCAGACATTTCCACTAAGACAGTTACACTCAGACATTTACACTCAGACATTTACACTCAGACATTTACACTCAGACACTGACACTCAGACGTTTCCACTTAGACAGTTACACTTACACAGTTACACTCAGACATTTACACTCAGTCACTGACCCTCAGACATTTACACTCAGACAGTTACACTCAGACACTGACACTCAGACATTTACACTACGACATTTACACTCAGACACTGACACTCAGACATTTACACTCAGACATTTACACTCAGACAGTTACACTCAGACATTTACACTCAAACATTTACACTCAGACATTTACAGTCAGACACTGACACTCAGACATTTACACTCATTTACACTCAGACATTTACACTCAGTCACTGACACTCAGACATTTACACTCAGACAGTTACACTCAGACACTGACACTCAGACATTTACACTAAGACAGTTTCACTCAGACACTGACACTCAGATATTTATACTCAGACACTGACACTCAGACATTTACACTCAGACATTTACACTCAGACATTTACACTCAGACACTGACACTCAGACATTTACACTCAGACATTTACACTCAGACATTTACACTCAGACATTTACACTCAGACACTGACACTCAGACATTTACACTCAGACAGTTACACTCAGACATTTACACTCAGTCACTGACACTCAGACATTTACACTCAGACATTTACACTCAGACATTTACACTCAGACATTTACACTCAGACACTGACACTCAGACATTTACACTCAGTCACTGACACTCAGACATTTACACTCAGACAGTTACACTCAGACAGTTACACTCAGACATTTACACTCGGACACTGACAATCAGATATTTACACTCAGACAGTTTCACTCATCGACTGACACTCAGATATTTACACTCAGAGATTTACACTCAGACATTTACACTCAGACACTGACACTCAGATATTTACACTCAGACATTTACACTCAGACACTGATGCTCAAACATTTACACTCGGACGTTTACACTCAGACATTTACACTCGGACACTGACACTCAGACATTTACACTCGGACACTGACACTCAGACATTTACACTCAGACACTGATGCTCAAACATTTACACTCAGACCCTGACACTCAAACATTTACACTCAGACATTTACACTCAGACATTTACACTCAGACATTTACACTCAGACATTTACACTCAGACAATTACACTCAGACATTTTCACTCGGACACTGACACTCAGACATTTACACTCAGACAATTTCACTCAGAGAATTACACTCAGACACTAACACACAGACATTTACACCCAGACACTGATAGACGCTGACACTCAGACATTTACACTCAGACATTTACACTCGGACACTGACACTCAGACATTTACACTCAGACATTTACACTCAGACATTTACACTCGGACACTGTCACTCAGACATTTACACTCGGACACTGACACTCAGACATTTACACTCGGACACTCACACTCAGACATTTACACTCAGACAGTTTCACTCAGACACTGACACTCAGATATTTACACTCAGACATTTACACTCAGACACTGACACTCAGACATTTACACTCAGACACTAACACACAGACATTTACACTCGGACATTTACACTCAGACATTTACACTCAGACATTTACACTCAGACACTAACACACAGACATTTACACCCAAACATTTACACTCAGACACTAACACACAGACATTTACACTCAGACATTTACACTCGGACACTGACACTCAGACATTTACACTCGGACACTGACACTCAAACATTTCCACTAAGACAGGTTCACTCAGACACTGACACTCAGATATTTACACTCAGACATTTACACTCAGACACTGATGCTCAAACATTTACACTCGGACACTGACACTCAGACATTTCCACTAAGACAGTTTCACTCAGACACTGACACTCAGATATTTACACTCAGACAGTTACACTCAGACACTGATGCTCAAACATTTACACTCAGACCCTAACACTCAAACATTTACACTCAGACATTTACACTCAGACATTTACACTCAGACAATTACACTCAGACACTAACACACACACATTTACACCCAGACACTGATAGACGCTGACACTCGGACACTGACACTCGGACACTGACACTCAGACATTTACACTCAGACAGTTACACTCAGACACTGACACTCAGACATTTACACTAAGACAGTTACACTCAGACACTGACAGTCAGACACTGACACTCAGACATTTACACTCAGACATTTACACTCAGACAATTACACTCAGACATTTACACTCGGACACTGACACTCAGACATTTACACTCAGACAATTACACACAGACATTTACACCCAGACACTGATAGACGCTGACACTCGGACACTGACACTCAGACATTTACACTCAGACATTTACACTCAGACAATTACACTCAGACAATTACACTCAGACATTTACACTCGGACATTTACACTTGGACATTTACACTCGGACACTTACACTCAGACATTCAAACTCAGACATTTACACTCAGACATTTACACTCAGACAATTACACTCAGACATTTACACTCGGACACTGACACTCAGACATTTACACTCAGACATTTACACTCAGACAATTACACTCAGACATTTACACTCAGACATTTACACTCGGACACTGACACTCAGACATTTACACTCAGACATTTACACTCAGACAGTTACACTCAGACACTGACACTCAGACATTTACACTAAGACAGTTACACTCAGACACTGACAGTCAGACACTATTACACTCAGACATTTACACTCAGACATTTACACTCAGTCATTTACACTCAGACAATTACACTCAGACACTAACACACACACATTTACACCCAGACACTGATAGACGCTGACACTCGGACACTGACACTCGGACACTGACACTCAGACATTTACACTCAGATAGTTACACTCAGACAGTTACACTCAGACACTGACACTCAGACATTTACACTAAGACAGTTACACTCAGACACTGACAGTCAGACACTGACACTCAGACATTTACACTCAGACATTTACACTCAGACATTTACACTCAGACATTTACACTCAGACAATTACACTCAGACATTTACACTCAGACACTAACACACACACATTTACACCCAAACACTGATAGACGCTGACACTCGGACACTGACACTCGGACACTGACACTCAGACATTTACACTCAGACATTTACACTCAGACATTTACACTCAGACAATTACACTCAGACACTAACACACACACATTTACACCCAGACACTGATAGACGCTGACACTCGGACACTGACACTCGGACACTGACACTCAGACATTTACACTCAGACAGTTACACTCAGACAGTTACACTCAGACACTGACACTCAGACATTTACACTAAGACAGTTACACTCAGACACTGACAGTCAGACACTGACACTCAGACATTTAAACTCAGACATTTACACTCAGACATTTACACTCAGACATTCACACTCAGACAATTACACTCAGACATTTACACTCAGACACTAACACACACACATTTACACCCAGACACTGATAGACGCTGACACTTGGACACTGACACTCGGACACTGACACTCAGACATTTACACTGAGAAAGTTACACTCAGACAGTTACACTCAGACACTGACACTCAGACATTTACATTAAGACAGTTACACTCAGACACTGACAGTCAGACACTGACACTCAGACATTTAAACTCAGACATTTACACTCAGACAATTACACTCAGACATTTACACTCAGACAATTACACTCAGACATTTACACTCAGACACTAACACACACACATTTACACCCAGACACTGATAGACGCTGACACTCGGACACTGACACTCAGACACTGACACTCAGACATTTACACTCAGACACTGACACTCAGACATTTACACTCAGACACTGATGCTCAAACATTTACACTCAGACACTGACACTCAAACATTTACACTCAGACATTTACACTCAGACATTTACACTCGGACATTTACACTCGGACACTTACACTCAGACATTCACACTCAGACATTTACACTCAGACATTTACACTCAGACATTTACACTCGGACACTGACACTCAGACATTTACACTCAGACATTTACACTCAGACAATTACACTCAGACATTTACACTCAGACATTTACACTCGGACACTTACACTCAGACATTTACACTCAGACATTTACACTCAGACAATTACACTCAGACATTTACACTCAGACACTGATGCTCAAACATTTACACTCGGACACTGACACTCAGACATTTCCACTAAGACAGTTTCACTCAGACACTCACACTCAGATATTTACACTCAGACAGTTACACTCAGACACTGACACTCAGACATTTACACTCAGACACTGATGCTCAAACATTTACACTCAGACCCTAACACTCAAACATTTACACTCAGACATTTACACTCAGACATTTACACTCAGACATTTACACTCAGACATTTACACTCGGACACTGACACTCAGACATTTACACTCAGACATTTACACTCAGACAATTACACACAGACATTTACACCCAGACACTGATAGACGCTGACACTCGGACACTGACACTCAGACATTTACACTCAGACATTCACACTCAGACATTTACACTCAGATATTTACACTCGGACACTGACACTCAGACATTTACACTCAGACACTGACACTCAGACATTTACACTCAGACACTGATGCTCAAACATTTACACTCGGACATTTACACTCAGACATTTACACTCAGACATTTACACTCGGACACTGACACTCAGACATTTACACTCAGACAGTTTCACTCAGACACTGACACTCAGATATTTACACTCAGACATTTACACTCAGACACTAACACACAGACATTTACACTCGGACATTTACACTCAGACATTTACACTCGGACATTTACACTCAGACATTTACACTCAGACATTTACACTCAGACACTAACACAGACATTTACACTCAGACATTTACACTCGGACACTGACACTCAGACATTTACACTCGGACACTGACACTCAGACATTTACACTCAGACAGTTTCACTCAGACACTGACACTCAGATATTTACACTCAGACATTTACTCTCAGACACTAACACACAGACATTTACACTCGGACATTTACACTCGGACATTTACACTCAGACATTTACACTCAGACACTAACACACAGACATTTACACTCAGATATTTACACTCGGACACTGACACTCAGACATTTACACTCGGACACTCACACTCAGACATTTACACTCAGACAGTTTCACTCAGACACTGACACTCAGATATTTACACTCAGACATTTACACTCAGACACTAACACACAGACATTTACACTCGGACATTTACACTCAGACATTTACACTCAGACATTTACACTCAGACACTAACACACAGACATTTACACTCAGACATTTACACTCGGACACTGACACTCAGACATTTACACTCGGACACTGACACTCAGACATTTACACTCAGACAGTTTCACTCAGACACTGACACTCAGATATTTACACTCAGACATTTACACTCAGACACTAACACACAGACATTTACACTCGGACATTTACACTCAGACACTTACACTCAGACATTTACACTCAGACACTAACACACAGACATTTACACCCAGACATTTACACTCAGACACTAACACACAGACATTTACACTCAGACATTTACACTCGGACACTGACACTCAGACATTTACACTCGGACACTGACACTCAGACATTTCCACTAAGACAGATTCACTCAGACACTGACACTCAGATATTTACACTCAGACAGTTACACTCAGACACTGACACTCAGACATTTACACTCAGACACTGATGCTCAAACATTTACACTCAGACCCTAACACTCAAACATTTACACTCAGACATTTACACTCAGACATTTACACTCAGACAATTACACTCAGACATTTACACTCAGACAATTACACTCAGACATTTACACTCAGACATTTACACTCAGACAATTACACTCAGACATTTACACTCGGACACTGACACTCAGACATTTACACTCAGACATTTACACTCAGACAATTACACACAGACATTTACACCCAGACACTGATAGACGCCGACACTCGGACACTGACACTCAGACATTTACACTCAGACATTTACACTCAGACAATTACACTCAGACAATTACACTCAGACATTTACAATCGGACACTTACACTCAGACATTCACACTCAGACATTTACACTCAGACATTTACACTCAGACAATTACACTCAGACATTTACACTCAGATATTTTCACTCGGACACTGACACTCAGACATTTACACTCAGACACTGACACTCAGACATTTACACTCAGACACTGATGCTCAAACATTTACACTCGGACATTTACACTCAGACATTTACACTCAGACATTTACACTCGGACACTGACACTCAGACATTTACACTCGGACACTGACACTCAGACATTTACACTCAGACATTTACACTCAGACAATTACACTCAGACATTTACACTCAGACACTAACACACACACATTTACACCCAGACACTGATAGACGCTGACACTCGGACACTGACACTCAGACATTTACACTCAGAAAATTACACTCAGACAATTACACTCAGACACTAACACACAGACATTTACACCCAGACACTGATAGACGCTGACACTCAGACATTTACACTCAGATATTTACACTCGGACACTGACACTCAGACATTTACACTCAGACACTGATGCTCAAACATTTACACTCGGACATTTACACTCAGATATTTACACTCAGACATTTACACTCGGACACTGACACTCAGACATTTACACTCAGACAGTTTCACTCAGACACTTACACTCAGATATTTACACTCAGACATTTACACTCAGACACTAACACACAGACATTTACACTCAGACATTTACACTCAGACATTTACACTCAGACATTTACACTCAGACACTAACACACAGACATTTACACTCAGACATTTACACTCGGACACTGACACTCAGACATTTACACTCGGACAGTTTCACTCAGACACTGACACTCAGATATTTACACTCAGACATTTACACTCAGACATTTACACTCAGACACTAACACACAGACATTTACACTCAGACATTTACACTCGGACACTGACACTCAGACATTTACACTCAGACAGTTTCACTCAGACACTGACACTCAGATATTTACACTCAGACATTTACACTCAGACACTAACACACAGACATTTACACTCGGACATTTACACTCAGACATTTACACTCAGACACTAACACACAGACATTTACACCCAGACATTTACACTCAGACACTAACACACAGACATTTACACTCAGACATTTACACTCGGACACTGACACTCAGCCATTTACACTCGGACACTGACACTCAGACATTTCCACTAAGACAGTTTCACTCAGACACTGACACTCAGATATTTACACTCAGACATTTACACTCAGACACTGATGCTCAAACATTTACACTCGGACACTGACACTCAGACATTTCCACTAAGACAGTTTCACTCAGACACTGACACTCAGATATTTACACTCAGACAGTTACACTCAGACACTGACACTCAGACATTTACACTCAGACACTGATGCTCAAACATTTACACTCAGACCCTAACACTCAAACATTTACACTCAGACATTTACACTCAGACATTTACACTCAGACAATTACACTCAGACATTTACACTCAGACACTGATGCTCAAACATTTACACTCGGACACTGACACTCAGACATTTCCACTAAGACAGTTTCACTCAGACAATGACACTCAGATATTTACACTCAGACATTTACACTCAGACATTTACACTCGGACACTGACACTCAGACATTTACACTCAGACAATTACACACAGACATTTACACCCAGACACTGATAGACGCTGACACTCGGACACTGACACTCAGACATTTACACTCAGACATTCACACTCAGACATTTACACTCAGATATTTACACTCGGACACTGACACTCAGACATTTACACTCAGACACTGACACTCAGACATTTACACTCAGACACAGATGCTCAAACATTTACACTCGGACATTTACACTCAGACATTTACACTCAGACATTTACACTCGGACACTGACACTCAGACATTTACACTCAGACAGTTTCACTCAGACACTGACACTCAGATATTTACACTCAGACATTTACACTCAGACACTAACACACAGACATTTACACTCGGACATTTACACTCAGACATTTACACTCGGACATTTACACTCAGACATTTACACTCAGACATTTACACTCAGACACTAACACACAGACATTTACACTCAGACATTTACACTCGGACACTGACACTCAGACATTTACACTCGGACACTGACACTCAGACATTTACACTCAGACAGTTTCACTCAGACACTGACACTCAGATATTTACACTCAGACATTTACACTCAGACACTAACACACAGACATTTACACTCGGACATTTACACTCAGACATTTACACTCGGACATTTACACTCAGACATTTACACTCAGACATTTACACTCAGACACTAACACACAGACATTTACACTCAGACATTTACACTCGGACACTGACACTCAGACATTTACACTCGGACACTGACACTCAGACATTTACACTCAGACAGTTTCACTCAGACACTGACACTCAGATATTTACACTCAGACATTTACTCTCAGACACTAACACACAGACATTTACACTCGGACATTTACACTCGGACATTTACACTCAGACATTTACACTCAGACACTAACACACAGACATTTACACTCAGACATTTACACTCGGACACTGACACTCAGACATTTACACTCGGACACTCACACTCAGACATTTACACTCAGACAGTTTCACTCAGACACTGACACTCAGATATTTACACTCAGACATTTACACTCAGACACTGACACTCAGACATTTACACTCAGACACTAACACACAGACATTTACACTCAGACATTTACACTCAGACACTAACACACAGACATTTACACCCAGACATTTACACTGAGACACTAACACACAGACATTTACACTCAGACAATTACACTCAGACATTTACACTCGGACACTGACACTCAGACATTTACACTCAGACATTTACACTCAGACACTAACACACACACATTTACACCCAGACACTGATAGACGCTGACACTCGGACACTGACACTCGGACACTGACACTCAGACATTTACTCTCAGACAATTACACTCAGACAATTACACTCAGACACTAACACACAGACATTTACACCCAGACACTGATAGACGCTGACACTCAGACATTTACACTCAGATATTTACACTCGGACACTGACACTCAGGCATTTACACTCAGACACTGACACTCAGACATTTACACTCAGACACTGATGCTCAAACATTTACACTCGGACATTTACACTCAGACATTTACACTCAGATATTTACACTCGGACACTGACACTCAGACATTTACACTCAGACAGTTTCACTCAGACACTGACACTCAGATATTTACACTCAGACATTTACACTCAGACACTAACACACAGACATTTACACTCGGACATTTACACTCAGACATTTACACTCAGACACTAACACACAGACATTTACACTCAGACATTTACACTCGGACACTGACACTCAGACATTTACACTCGGACACTGACACTCAGACATTTACACTCAGACAGTTTCACTCAGACACTGACACTCAGATATTTACACTCAGACATTTACACTCAGACACTAACACACAGACATTTACACTCGGACATTTACACTCAGACATTTACACTCAGACATTTACACTCAGACACTAACACACAGACATTTACACTCAGACATTTACACTCAGACACTAACACACAGACATTTACACTCGGACATTTACACTCAGACATTTACACTCAGACATTTACACTCAGACACTAACACACAGACATTTACACCCAGACATTTACACTCAGACACTAACACACAGACATTTACACTCGGACACTTACACTCAGACATTCACACTCAGACATTTACACTCAGACATTTACACTCAGACATTTACACTCGGACACTGACACTCAGACATTTACACTCAGACATTTACACTCAGACAATTACACTCAGACATTTACACTCGGACACTGACACTCAGACATTTACACTCAGACATTTACACTCAGACAATTACACTCAGACATTTACACTCAGACACTAACACACACACATTTACACCCAGACACTGATAGACGCTGACACTCGGACACTGACACTCAGACATTTACACTCAGACAAATACACTCAGACAATTACACTCAGACACTAACACACAGACATTTACACCCAGACACTGATAGACACTGACACTCAGGCATTTACACTCAGACACTGACACTCAGACATTTACACTCAGACACTGATGCTCAAACATTTACACTCGGACATTTACACTCAGACATTTACACTCAGACATTTACACTCGGACACTGACACTCAGACATTTACACTCAGACAGTTTCACTCAGACACTGACACTCAGATATTTACACTCAGACATTTACACTCAGACACTAACACACAGACATTTACACTCGGACATTTACACTCAGACATTTACACTCAGACATTTACACTCAGACACTAACACACAGACATTTACACTCAGACATTTACACTCGGACACTGACACTCAGACATTTACACTCGGACACTGACACTCAGACATTTACACTCAGACAGTTTCACTCAGACACTGACACTCAGATATTTACACTCAGACATTTACACTCAGACACTAACACACAGACATTTACACTCGGACATTTACACTCAGACATTTACACTCAGACACTAACACACAGACATTTACACCCAGACATTTACACTCAGACACTAACACACAGACATTTACACTCAGACATTTACACTCGGACACTGACACTCAGACATTTACACTCGGACACTGACACTCAGACATTTCCACTAAGACAGTTTCACTCAGACACTGACACTCAGATATTTACACTCAGACAGTTACACTCAGACACTGACACTCAGACATTTACACTCAGACACTGATGCTCAAACATTTACACTCAGACCCTAACACTCAAACATTTACACTCAGACATTTACACTCAGACATTTACACTCAGACAATTACACTCAGACATTTACACTCAGACAATTACACTCAGACATTTACACTCAGACATTTACACTCAGACATTTACACTCAGACAATTACACTCAGACATTTACACTCGGACACTTACACTCAGACATTCACACTCAGACATTTACACTCAGACATTTACACTCAGACAATTACACTCAGACATTTACACTCAGACATTTACACTCAGACATTTACACTCGGACACTGACACTCAGACATTTACACTCAGACATTTACACTCGGACACTGACACTCAGACATTTACACTCAGACATTTACACTCAGACAATTACACTCAGACAATTACACTCAGACATTTACACTCGGACACTTACACTCAGACATTCACACTCAGACATTTACACTCAGACATTTACACTCAGACAATTACACTCAGACATTTACACTCAGATATTTACACTCGGACACTGACACTCAGACATTTACACTCAGACACTGACACTCAGACATTTACACTCAGACACTGATGCTCAAACATTTACACTCGGACATTTACACTCAGACATTTACACTCGGACACTGACACTCAGACATTTACACTCAGACATTTACACTCGGACACTGACACTCAGACATTTACACTCAGACAGTTTCACTCAGACACTAACACACAGACATTTACACTCGGACATTTACACTCAGACATTTACACTCAGACATTTACACTCAGACACTAACACACAGACATTTACACTCAGACATTTACACTCGGACACTGACACTCAGACATTTACACTCGGACACTGACACTCAGACATTTACACTCAGACAGTTTCACTCAGACACTGACACTCAGATATTTACACTCAGACATTTACACTCAGACACTAACACACAGACATTTACACTCGGATATTTACACTCAGACATTTACACTCAGACATTTACACTCAGACACTAACACACAGACATTTACACTCAGACATTTACACTCGGACACTGACACTCAGACATTTACACTCGGACACTCACACTCAGACATTTACACTCAGACAGTTTCACTCAGACACTGACACTCAGATATTTACACTCAGACATTTACACTCAGACACTAACACACAGACATTTACACTCGGACATTTACACTCAGACATTTACACTCAGACATTTACACTCAGACATTTACACTCAGACACTAACACACAGACATTTACACCCAGACATTTACACTCAGACACTAACACACAGACATTTACACTCGGACACTTACACTCAGACATTCACACTCAGACATTTACACTCAGACATTTACACTCAGACATTTACACTCAGACAATTACACTCAGACATTTACACTCAGACAATTACACTCAGACATTTACACTCGGACACTGACACTCAGACATTTACACTCAGACATTTACACTCAGACAATTACACTCAGACATTTACACTCAGACACTAACACACACACATTTACACCCAGACACTGATAGACGCTGACACTCGGACACTGACACTCGGACACTGACACTCAGACATTTACACTCAGACAATTACACTCAGACACTAACACACAGACATTTACACCCAGACACTGATAGACGCTGACACTCAGACATTTACACTCAGATATTTACACTCGGACACTGACACTCAGACATTTACACTCAGACACTGACACTCAGACATTTACACTCAGACACTGATGCTCAAACATTTACACTCGGACATTTACACTCAGACATTTACACTCAGACATTTACACTCGGACACTGACACTCAGACATTTACACTCAGACAGTTTCACTCAGACACTGACACTCAGATATTTACACTCAGACATTTACACTCAGACACTAACACACAGACATTTACACTCGGACATTTACACTCAGACATTTACACTCAGACATTTACACTCAGACACTAACACACAGACATTTACACTCAGACATTTACACTCGGACACTGACACTCAGACATTTACACTCGGACACTGACACTCAGACATTTACACTCAGACAGTTTCACTCAGACACTGACACTCAGATATTTACACTCAGACATTTACACTCAGACACTGATGCTCAAACATTTACACTCGGACACTGACACTCAGACATTTCCACTAAGACAGTTTCACTCAGACACTGACACTCAGATATTTACACTCAGACATTTACACTCAGACACTGATGCTCAAACATTTACACTCGGACACTGACACTCAGACATTTCCACTAAGACAGTTTCACTCAGACACTGACACTCAGACATTTACACTCAGACACTGATGCTCAAACATTTACACTCAGACCCTAATACTCAAACATTTACACTCAGACATTTACACTCAGATATTTACACTCAGACAATTACACTCAGACATTTACACTCAGACAATTACACTCAGACATTTACACTCAGACATTTACACTCAGACAATTACACTCAGACATTTACACTCGGACACTGACACTCAGACATTTACACTCAGACATTTACACTCAGACATTTACACTCAGACAATTACACACAGACATTTACACCCAGACACTGATAGACGCTGACACTCGGACACTGACACTCAGACATTTACACTCAGACATTTACACTCAGACAATTACACTCAGACAATTACACTCAGACATTTACACTCGGACACTTACACTCAGACATTCACACTCAGACATTTACACTCAGACATTTACACTCAGACAATTACACTCAGACATTTACACTCAGATATTTACACTCGGACACTGACACTCAGACATTTACACTCAGACACTGACACTCAGACATTTACACTCAGACACTGATGCTCAAACATTTACACTCGGACATTTACACTCAGACATTTACACTCAGACATTTACACTCGGACACTGACACTCAGACATTTACACTCAGACAGTTTCACTCAGACACTGACACTCAGATATTTACACTCAGACATTTACACTCAGACACTAACACACAGACATTTACACTCGGACACTGACACTCAGACATTTACACTCGGACATTTACACTCAGACACTAACACACAGACATTTACACCCAGACATTTACACTCGGACACTGACACTCAGACATTTACACTCGGACACTGACACTCAGACATTTACACTCAGACAGTTTCACTCAGACACTGACACTCAGATATTTACACTCAGACATTTACACTCAGACACTAACACACAGACATTTACACCCAGACATTGATAGACGCTGACACTCAGACATGTACACTCAGACATTTACACTCGGACACTGACACTCAGACATTTACACTCAGACATTTACACTCAGACAATTACACTCAGACATTTACACTCAGACATTTACACTCGGACACTGACACTCAGACATTTACACTCAGACATTTACACTCAGACAGTTACACTCAGACACTGACACTCAGACATTTACACTAAGACAGTTACACTCAGACACTGACAGTCAGACACTTTTACACTCAGACATTTACACTCAGACACTGATAGACGCTGACACTCGGACACTGACACTCGGACACTGACACTCAGACATTTACACTCAGACAGTTACACTCAGACAGTTACACTCTGACACTGACACTCAGACATTTACACTAAGACAGTTACACTCAGACACTGACAGTCAGACACTGACACTCAGACATTTACACTCAGACATTTACACTCAGACATTTACACTCAGACAATTACACTCAGACATTTACACTCAGACACTAACACACACACATTTACACCCAGACACTGATAGACGCTGACACTCGGACACTGACACTCGGACACTGACACTCAGACATTTACACTCAGACAGTTACACTCAGACAGTTACACTCAGACACTGACACTCAGACATTTACACTCAGACAATTACACTCAGACATTTACACTCAGACATTTACACTCAGACAATTACACTCAGACATTTACACTCAGACACTAACACACACACATTTACACCCAGACACTGATAGACGCTGACACTCGGACACTGACACTCGGACACTGACACTCAGACATTTACACTCAGACAGTTACACTCAGACAGTTACACTCAGACACTGACACTCAGACATTTACACTCAGACACTGACACTCAGACATTTACACTCAGACACTGATGCTCAAACATTTACACTCAGACACTGACACTCAAACATTTACACTCAGACATTTACACTCAGACATTTACACTCAGACATTCACACTCAGACATTTACACTCAGACATTTACACTCAGACATTTACACTCGGACACTGACACTCAGACATTTACACTCAGACTTTTACACTCAGACATTTACACTCAGACAATTACACTCAGACATTTACACTCAGACATTTACACTCAGACATTTACACTCGGACACTGACACTCAGACATTTACACTCAGACATTTACACTCAGACAATTACACTCAGACATTTACACTCAGACATTTACACTCAGACATTTACACTCGGACATTTACACTCAGACAATTACAATCAGACATTTACCCTCAGACACTAACACACACACATTTACACCCAGACACTGATAGACGCTGACACTCGGACACTGACACTCGGACACTGACACTCAGACATTTACACTCAGACAATTACACTCAGACAATTACACTCAGACACTAACACACAGACATTTACACCCAGACACTGATAGACGCTGACACTCAGACATTTACACTCAGATATTTACACTCGGACACTGACACTCAGACATTTACTCTCAGACACTGACACTCAGACATTTACACTCAGACACTGATGCTCAAACATTTACACTCGGACATTTACACTCAGACATTTACACTCAGACAGTTTCACTCAGACACTGACACTCAGATATTTACACTCAGACATTTACACTCAGACACTAACACACAGACATTTACACTCGGACATTTACACTCAGACATTTACACTCAGACAGTTTCACTCAGACACTGACACTCAGATATTTACACTCAGACATTTACACTCAGACACTAACACACAGACATTTACACCCAGACATTTACACTCAGACACTAACACACAGACATTTACACTCGGACACTGACACTCAGACATTTACACTCGGACATTTACACTCAGACACTAACACACAGACATTTACACCCAGACATTTACACTCAGACACTAACACACAGACATTTACACTCAGACACTAACACACAGACATTTACACTCGGACACTGACACTCAGACATTTCCACTAAGACAGTTTCACTCAGACACTGACACTCAGATATTTACACTCAGACATTTACACTCAGACATTGATGCTCAAACATTTACACTCGGACACTGACACTCAGACATTTACACTCGGACACTGACACTCAGACATTTACACTCAGACACTGACACTCAGACATTTACACTCAGACACTGATGCTCAAACATTTACACTCAGACCCTGACACTCAGACATTTACACTCAGACATTTACACTCAGACATTTACACTCAGACAATTACACTCAGACATTTACACTCAGACAATTACACTCAGACATTTACACTCAGACATTTACACTCAGACATTTACACTCAGACAATTACACTCAGACATTTACACTCGGACACTGACACTCAGACATTTACACTCAGACATTTACACTCAGACATTTACACTCAGACATTTATACTCAGACAATTACACACAGACATTTACACCCAGACACTGATAGACGCTGACACTCGGACACTGACACTCAGACATTTACACTCAGACATTTACACTCGGACACCGACACTCAGACATTTACACTCAGACATTTACACTCAGACATTTACACTCAGATATTTACACTCAGACAATTACACTCAGACACTAACACACAGACATTTACACCCAGACATTGATAGACGCTGACACTCAGACATTTACACTCAGACATTTACACTCGGACACTTACACTCAGACATTTACACTCAGACATTTACACTCATTCATTTACACTCAGTCACTGACACTCAGACATTTACACTCAGACACTGATGCTCAAACATTTACACTCGGACACTGACACTCAAACATTTACACTCGGACAGTTACACTCAGACATTTACACTCAGACACTGATGCTCAAACATTTACACTCGGACACTGACACTCAAACATTTACACTCGGACAGTTACACTCAGACATTTACACTCGGACACTGACACTCAGACATTTACACTCAGACATTTACACTCAGACATTTACACTCGGACACTGACACTCAAACATTTACACTCAGACATTTACACTCAGACAATGACACTCAGACATTTACACTCAGACACTAACACACAGACAATTTACACTCAGACATTTACACTCAGACATTTACACTCAGACAATGACACTCAGACATTTACACTCAGACAATGACACTCAGACATTTACACTCAGACAATTACACTCAGATATTTACACTCAGACACTGACACTCAGACAATTACACTCAGACAATTACACTCAGACATTTACACTCAGACATTTACACTCAGACAATGACACTCAGACATTTACACTCAGACATTTACACTCAGACAATTACACTCAGACATTTACACTCAGACATTTACTCTCAGACAATTACACTCAGATATTTACACTCAGACACTGACACTCAGACAATTACACTCAGACATTTACACTCAGACACTGACACTCAGACATTTACACTCAGACATTTACACCCAGACATTTACACTCAGACATTTACACCCAGACATTTACACCCAGACATTTACACTCAGACACACACACTGAAACATTTACACTCAGACACACACACTCAAACATTTACACTCAGACACACACACTCAAACATTTACACTCAGACACTGACACTCAGACATTTACACTCATACAATTACACTCAGACATTTACACTAAGACACTGACACTCAGATATTTATACTCAGACACTTACACACAGTTTGTATATATTATAAACTTCTGGAAGCCAAATTATTTTATTGGAGATATAAATAATGGTCATAAAAGTACAATAAGTCATCAGTAACTTTGTGCTCTGAGGCTCATCTTCCTATATTACAGTATTTAGCCATTTTTCACATCTGCTCAGGTTTCAGGTGAACCTCAGCTTAGGACTTCTTTTGGGGAGGTTATGGCTCCGTATAAGTATTGTTTTTCAGAGGTCGCTTTAAGCACTTTCAGGACACTAAGCTTTTAGAGTGTCCTGTTACATGAATAACTATGAGTCACACAACAGCAGTCATCTACCTGGCATGAGACAAACGCTATGTCAGTCACAGCTTCAAGCATCTGTGTGCATGTGTGTGCAGATGATACAGCATGGGAGAGATTAATGTCCAAGTTTAAAAGGCCCAACATGCATGATGATCACATGTACATATGGTTTTAGCCATATAGAGTAAAGTTTGTTGTTATGAAGCTCAACATACTTTACTCTATATGGAGCACCAGGGTCATGTTTAAACACATTTCATTCACATGGAGCATCATGGTTTGCTGTCTCAGGACATCTAGACAGTCTGCAGTCTCTGAGGAACCAGACATTCTGTCCTGTTACTTCACAATGCACATTTTCTCTAGAATCTTTTACTAGATTGAGTTATGAGAGAAAAGGCTGTGAATAGAGGGATAGTAAATGATCTGGCATGTCGAATTCTTCACATCATCCTTCTACCTGCTCTCTAAGAAAAAAGGCTACGTGGGAAAAGAGCTCATTAATTCATCTTAGAATCCAGAGAAAATTCCACTGGGGCGTTCCTGAGATGTAACAAAAGAAGCTGAGCACATATTCACCAGCCACGTATGTTGTTTTGCATTGAATAGGAGACTAGGGCTAATTATTCTCCTCTCAGAGTCACTGAATCCAGGGGGAAATGCTGTTTACCGCCTAAAGTTACAGGTCACAATGCATTTGGTGTATTCTGTTCACCCTTTTTTCCTTCTCAGTGCTTATGATCCAGGAGGAAATTCCTTTATGTGGAATTCTGGGGTTAGTATCAGCAGTTACACAGCATCGCTGGAGAACTGCAATGAATCTGGCCTACAGCAGCAGGATGAATAAATAACAGTTTTTGTTTTTTGTTTTTTTATAAGACAGACTCATGTTTCTGCTGATGCCACATCCATCTACTGTTAAGCCGTGATATCTGGACAAGCTGAACAGGTGAATCAGGAACCACAATGGAGATAACCAATGACAGGATGTGGGAGGAGACAAGACAAGAATCAAAACAAAAACACAAGTGGCAATATAACCAAACAATACACTAATGTGGCTGATGCTTACAAAGTCATACTTCTCCCGTCAGGACCATTAAAGTCCGCCTAGATGGGGCAGATGCTGCTCTCCAGCAGAAGATTTCACACACTGACTGGAGTGTATTCGCTAACCAGGCTACCATAGACTCAGACACCAACATTAACACCTACACCAACTCTCTTTTGAAGCATATTAACAGATGTGTGGACCAGGTGACCACACAGAAAACAATCATTTTGTTCCCCAACCAGAAGCTCTGGATGAACCAGGAGGTTCGCCTTCTGCTTAAAGCACGCAACACAGCCTTCAGGTCAGGTGACAGGGAGGCCTATAGCGTCACCACGGCCAATCTGAGGAGGGGAATATGCAAAGCCTTCAACACCTCAGCTCTGCTGACCCAAGGCGCATGTGGCAAGATATCCAGGCCATCACTGACTACCGGTTCTACCTTACTTCCAGACGAGCTAATTCACTTCTATGCTCGTTTTGAAAAAGGGAGGATGGAGCCCATGCTCAAGGATGAACTACTTCCAGGCGAGCAGCCACTCACTCTCTCCACCTCAGACATGTGTGCTCCTCTGAGTAGGGTCAATGCACGAAAAGCAGCTGGCCCTCATGGCATCCCTAGCCTGTGTAC
Source organism: Hemibagrus wyckioides (assembly GCF_019097595.1). NCBI lineage: Eukaryota > Metazoa > Chordata > Actinopteri > Siluriformes > Bagridae > Hemibagrus > Hemibagrus wyckioides. Next base: position 360,167 of record NC_080733.1, on the reverse strand, counting down.
AACAACTTACTGAAGTGTTCACAGACATCTTTAACCTGTCCCTAGCTCAGGCAGTTGTCCCCACCTGCTTTAAGTCAGCAACCATCGTGCCTGTGCCTAAGCACTCTGCTGCAGTGACACCCAGTGACTTTTGTCCGGTCGCACTCACCCCAATCATAACAAAGTGCTTCGAAAGACTGGTTCTCACCCACCTCCAAAACTGTCTACCTCTCACTCTGGATCCACACCAGTTCGCTTATTGCCATAACCAGTCAACAGAGAATGCCATCATCACTACGCTTCATTCTGCTCTGACTCACCTGGACATCCCCAACACTTATGTCAGGATGCTGTTCACTGACTTTAGTTCATCATTTAACACAGTCAGCCCATCCAAGCTAATCTTGAAGCTTAAACAGCTTGGAATTAGTACTCCTCTCTGCAATTAGACTCAGGAATTTCTCACACATTGACCACAGTCTGTCAGACTGGACAACCTAACATCCTCAAGTCTCATCCTCAACACTGGAGTTCCCCAAGGATGTGTATTGTCCCCTCTCCTATACTCCCTCTTCACCCATGACTGCATACCTGTACATGCCTCTAACAGCATTATCAAGTTTGCAGATGACACCACGGTGATAGGCCTGATCAGTGGTAACGATGAGACGCCTTACAGGGAGGAGATACAGCACCTTGTGGCTTGGTGTGGGAACAACAACCTGGAACTCAACACCAGGAAAACAAAGGAGGTCATCGTGGACTTCAGACATGCTGGGAATTACACTCATGCTTCCATTCACATCACCGGAGCTGCTACTTGAGTGTGTACCCAGCTTTAAGTTTCTCAGGGTCCACATCTCAGAGGACCTCACCTGGACCATGAACACCTCCTTCCTGGTTAAAAAGGTACAACAGCGCCTTTATTTTCTGAGGAGACTGAAAAAGGCCCATCTCTGCTCCAAGATTCTTGTGAACTTTTACCGCTGTACCATTGAGACCATCATCACCAACTGCATCTCAGTCTGTTACAGCAACTGCACAGCTACAGACCGTAAAGCCCTTCAGCATGTGCTAAAAACCACCCAATGTATCACTGGCCCTCAGTTACTCTCCATCAATAGCATTTACAATAAACACTGCCTGCAGAGGGTGAAAGGCATTATCAAAGACGCCTCTCACCTGAATCATGGACTATTTACCCTTCTCCCATCCAGAAGGCACTTCTGGTGTCTTAGCGCCCGCACAAGCAGACTGAGAAATAGCTTCTTCCCTGTGGCTGTTTCCTTACTGACCCAGCTGATCACACTTATACACTGCTCACTGCTATACACCTGGCATGTTTGCACTATAGAAATTTTAAAAAATGGTTTTGCACTACTGTACATTTATACCCATACATATATAGATTTTTTTTTCCTATGTATATTTCCTACTACACCTGTACATAAGACATCCATTCTTATCTTAGACATCATACATATCACCCCATAGCTGTATATCCTATTTTTTGTAATTTATTGTAAATATTCCACTTATGCACTTCTGGTTGGATGCTAACTGCATTTCATTGGCTCTGTACATGTACTCTGCACAATGACAGTAAAGTTGAATCTAATCTAATCTAATCTAATCTAATCTAATCTAATCTAATCTAATCTAATCTAATCTAATCTAATCTAATCTAATAACCAAATATACAACATGACAGGAGAGCCCTTAGCAAGAGTGAGGGGGACATACTGCCAGTATTTAGCTACAGATCTGAGTTACTTGTATGAGTGCAACTGAGGTTTGCATTCTGAGGTTTCACAGAAAAAGCACCAAGCTGAGCTGAATTGATTATCCATACTGTGGCAAGAAAGCGTTCAAAAATTCGGGATCCAGGAATGGGGCCACTTCCGATGGTGGAGGGCAAGATTCCTCCCTTCTTTCTCAGTAATTTCTCCCTACTTTCATGGACAAGAAAGGGATTTGGTTTCAAAGAGCAGGAAAGGTTTGCCAAACAAAACAGCGAGACAGAGCAGACTGGATGTGATCGAGCGAGTGAGTGAGCAGTGAGAGGTGGGAGCAGCTCAGTCCAGATTTCTTTCTGGATTTCTTACACATCTCACCCCTCACACAGGGCAGCTTGTCTGGTTTCTCCTTGGTGCCATGTCAGGAGCTAGGCAGCTTGGTCCAAATTTGCTCAGTGTTTTAGAGGGCTCTGGAGAACAGGGATTCTGTCTCACACACAAATCCTCACAGTCCTACAAATAATTATTCATCTATATTTTCATTCTATATATTTACATTTTCATCAGGTTTCCAGTCCTAGCCCTGTAGTACCCCATGTCCTGCACTTTCACTGTGTTTCCTGTACTCAGATGATTATCATTATCATTATAATTAACTGCCCTTCAGGGAAAACACCACAATGACCAGGGGAAAAACACACTCAGGGACCAGGGCTTGGATCCTGTGGAGTAAAAGCGTCTGTATACAATTAAACAATTGGCTTCTATAGCATAATTTAGAATACCGTTTTGCCATTTATACTGGTAATTACTATGATAATATAAATCATATATGACTGGAGTGTTTAAGTAGAGCTGATCACACACTTCCACTACACAGTATGAAGAAGGGAGTCATAAACAGAGTGTGCACATTGGGGAAAATCCATAACCCCTCCAGGTAGTCTGTCTGTCTGTTGTTGTAGACGAGGTGCAGATAGGATTGATTTTGGAGGCTATTTAGCTATTTTGGTGCAGTGTGTTTTCCCTCTGAGGATCTGGGCCAAAGCTGTTGTTCAGATTTGTGTGATGTAGTCTTTCCACACATGTAGCATGAAGCTCAATAAACTGTGTAAAAAACAAATCACATGCCCTGAAGCAGATCACTATTATAAAGATATTTTTGTTAATCCTTCCCAATGTGCACCACTTCATCCCACACCAAAGTGTAATAGCATACCAGAGATACAGCATGACGTTTTAATAAGACAGTGCCTGGAGAAAATATTCACCCAGAAAGGTATCCAGGTATCGAGAATCTGGAAGTGGGGGAAGGATATGTGCTGTGGCTGGTTTCTTCGTTATGTTTCAGCAGGATTCAGGTTAATAGAGGATGTCATAAAAATATTGAAGATATCGCTGTAGGAAATGATTACCAGAATGTTACTCAGGTCAATATTTTAATATACACTGAGTCTCCTGAGTGCACACAGGGTTAGAACATGATGATATATACTGTATGATGATAAAACTAGCCATATTAATGCTCTCTACACAAATCTCCTCTTTAGCATCCTCACCGAAATATCAGCTCTCACCACAGTGAGCTACATCAGCTTATTGAAGGTATTAGTGGAAAAGAATATCCTACACAGGCCTGTTTATACTATATACAGCAATCAAAATACAATGATGTGCTCCTTTCACTCTAGAGCCTTATACATCCTGATGTGAAGAACATGGCCCTGAACCACAGCGATGTCAGCGATGTGGTTTCCTCTTCAGAAACCTGGCCTGTGCAAGCACATGTTTCACTCTCATAATGATTTCTACATCTGCAGCACACAGGAACGGAGTATAAATTACAGATCACTAAACGATAACTATACTAATAAGTACTGCTAATACTACTCAATATCACCAGTTAAACCAGTGTAATAGGGACGTGACGATGCTCAGTGATGTAGATCTTTGCTTGACGATTTCTTCCTCAGTGCATGTTGAACAGAAGTCCGTGCTCTAACAAACATAACCCATCGTTTCATTTAGAACTTTCTGTCAGAGCTGCTAGTTGTTCATATTAAAGAGCCTGAAGACAAAGTTTGTCAGTCTTTACAAAATATTGGCACAAATCAGACTATCTTTCCTGTCTTGTATTAAACAGTCCGAACAGAACGACAATGCATTTTACACACATTACTCCTGCTAATGCTGTTTGTTTTGTAGCTCAGTAGTACAGCGTGTAGTGCTAACATTAGCTAGCTGCACTGAACAGCTAAAGAGCAGAAGAACAGAAATTACTGTTCTAATGTTAATCCAGGAACTTGTTTGATGTATTTAGCTTAGTAACTCACATATATTTCCTATAAATCAAAATGTAAGCAATTTATTCAGTCACATGAAGTGAAGCTCTTGTAAATGTGCAGAATCTCCTTCTTTAGTGCTGCACTTCAGATGTCTGGCATTATTACACATGGCTGCCTGGTTGCACAGCAACTGGAGGTCAGTAACTGGAGAGAGAGAGAGAGAGAGAGAGAGAGAGAGACAGACAGACAGACAGACAGACAGACAGACAGACAAACGGAACATCTCTCTCTGGTCTTGTAAATCTGTCTGCTGGTATTTTAGCTGAGAGTCTTTCACAAAGGCCCAGAGTCTGCTAAAGGCCACTTATCCCTGGCTCCAGACATACACACACACATACACTAACTAGAAAACTAGTTATCACCTAGGAGATGTGTGTGTGTGTGTTTGTGTGTGTGTGTGTGTATGTTTAAATCAGCAGCAGCAGCAGCCATTTTTGGTCTTCTAAAACTGTAAACTACACTGCAGTGTAACCACAAATTCTCTGGCAAAAGAAATGGTTGTTATGGAAGCAGAGGCGAGACACTGTGTGCTGAATTTCACTTTTAACGATTGTACTTTTAGTGAACTTGTTACTACATGATCGCTCTGACTCACAAAGAAAGAAATCCATTTCTACGCGATCCTACCAAGATGTCTTTGAGAAGAACACAGCATGTGCAGAGATCATATCTCAGCTCTGCCTGGAACAGTGATGAAGCCTTGTTTTCTGTTTGTCTCTAGTCAGAGGGCATCAGTGTTTTCCTGAAACAAACACAGGTTAGACAGGGTATACCTTCTGTGTGTCATTTCAACTTATTCTGTACTGCTGTGAGAGGCAAGGATTTCACTGTGTTTATGTCATAGACTGTAGAGCAAACATGTTATAATATATTAATAATAATAATAATAATAATAATAATAATAATAATAATAATAATAATAATAATAATAATACATACATACATACAGCATGTACACATAGGTACAGATATGGCCCAAAAAAGTATATCACACCCACATCTCATTCCAGGGACACTGTCATGCTGGAACAGGGTTTGAGCCAGTGAAGGGAAAATGTAATGCTACAGCACACCACAGAGCCATTCTGTATAACTTGCTTTGTGCTTCCTGCTTTGTGGTAGCTGTTTGGGGAAGAACCACACATGGGTGTGACTCATGGGTGCACAAACTTTTGGCCATGTAGCATCTTGTGATGCCATTATAGTCAAGGGGATATGCCAAGTTTCTCTTTTTCAGAGCCATAGAAATGCCCACAAAGACTGTGGAGGTGAAATGA